>NT_176896.1:0-15846 GCF_000188095.3 Bombus impatiens | reverse complement strand
AAAATTTAAAAATTTAAAAATTTAAAAATTTAAAATTTAAAATTTGAAAATTTAAAAATTTAAAAATTTAAAAATTTAAAATTTGAAAATTTGAAAATTTAAAAATTTAAAATTTAAAAATTTAAAAATTTAAAATTTAAAAATTTAAAAATTTTAAAAATTTTTAAAATAACATCAATCTAGACAACGATCTAGATCCGTTATAACGAGACGTGATAAAGTGCACGCGTACCGACCGAAAATTCAAAGTCGATTTTCTCGAAAACAAAGCCTCGAACGAAAAATTTTTATTCTATATTTTCGATTTCTTTTTTCGCGTAGAATCACCCCCTTTCCGCTTGTACCACCATTTACCAACCATCCTGTATATTATTAGCTGTTAAATGTTATCACGATGGAAATCTTACTCTGATCTCTATTTTAATATCGTCGTGTAAACAATCGTGGCAAACAATTTTTCTATTTTTCTCCTTTAATATCAAAGTTTTATCGCCTAATTACCACGTTTAAATTACATTTGTCTGATTTTATCGAGTCCTGAAACAAGGAAGATATATTTTGAAATGGAATGCTATTCACGATACGCGTGAGTGCGATTTTCTTTGATGGTAGCCTCTTAGGTGAAATAGGCGAATAATCTTCATTAAAATTCTATGTGATAAAATACGAGAAATCAAACGATTAATCCACGAAAAATATAAAATAGTAGCCCCGGTATAATTAGCCAAATTCGAGTACGTTACGCGAATTTTTAAACCCTGTTTCCTCGACAACAATAGGACAGATTCCACTCTAGATTTTCCATTTATCTTCTCACGCAGACTCGCCTCCTTTCCACTTGTACCGCCAGTTCAGCGACACCCTGTATATTTCTAACGACATTTCTTCACCGTTAGGAATGGCAGCTATTTGTTGTATAACTGTTTCTTTCCAACTATTTCCAACTACTTTCTCCTTGGCACCTTTACTCGACCACTAGATCACTAGGTCTGATTAGGTCATCGGATTACTGTCGGTAGACTGCTAGAATCTAAGTTACGCGACTGTAGTCGCTTTTCTTAGTCCGTTAAATCTGTGCAATTTTCTTTTTACGGATCAGCTTCGTCTAATCTCTTCGAATGATCCGAGTTAGAAATCTCAACGTCTTCCAACTATGTCTACCTTCTTTAGTACAATCAAACTCGATGATACGAATAACGCGAGATTTGACCGTAACACCATCGTTAGAATTATTCGCGCGCCACTTGGCTAATTTGTTCAAGTCTGAACATTTGACCGATACGAACGAATTAACGCTCAATTAAATCGCTCGTTTAACGGCTGTACCTTTTACGCAGCAATTGACAGATGTGACGCTTTACATTGTAAATGTCCGACTAAAAAATGCATCTAAGATACACGTTCATTTCTTTTACTCTGTCAGCCACTTGCCGAGTACCCGAGTGCCCAACAAGTCGCATAGTAACAGCTCTAATTTCTACGTAACCGAGTGTGTTCTCGGTCTGTTGCTTCAAGGTGGCCTCGTCGTTTCCGCCCCGAGATGCACTGAACGCGGCTCTGTACAAGGAGCCTTTAATGTAATTGGATTTTACGCCATGTCGTTTTAACATTGTATAATGCTTTTTCGATTCTTCCTTCCCTTTTATTTCTCTCTTGGAAACGGTGGATATCTCGAAACGCAGAAAATTCGCAGGCAAATCGGAGAATTCGAGCGATATAATAAAATTCAACGGTGAACGAATAAACGAACGAAAGGGATAATTTACAGCTTACCAGATAGGATTAATTTACGAGCAAACGATTTAATAAAATTCTCCTGCCGCGGATCTAGCATCTGATCCGTGATGTATAATTCAAAGGAATATATTTTTCCTAGTTTAATTAGGACTTGCGAGAAATTCGAGTGACATTGCACGATTCTTTTATTATACTTATCTTTATGAAGCCTATGTGACAAGATAATTTCTCTATCCTTCTTACGTGCAGGCTGGCTGAGTCACACGATTGTGACAAGCCGCGTATTCCTTGTTTGGACGAAATTCCGTGGAAAACGCGACAGAGCAAAGAATTTAATTGTGTAACGTGATTAGAGTCCCTCCTGTGACGTCATTCATGCTACACTGCAGTCTAAATAACGTAACTGTATGTTCCGCTTTGAAATGAAAATTCTTCTTCCCTGGCGAAATTGAAATCCGTGTCGAAATATTTCTAGCTTTTCGCCAGTCTACTCTTGCACTTGCACACGCGCTTGTCAAGTACGTGCCATCAATTGCACGCTCTCCGATCTAGTCATAGTCTCTCTGCTAATTACATTCAATTCAAATATTTTATGCTAATTTCATGGAAATCGCCATTCGCGATTACGTAATCTCGTCGAATTTAGACAATAGACTTTTGACATGTGTACGACGTTCAACTACAAATAAATAAGACTCGAATTTCATTAAAAAAAAAAAAATATACACGTCTTATTCGATCTCTTCGCCAATCTCCGAATAAATTGAAATTCAAATAGAGCTGGAAAACCACGAACAATTTAATCTAATTGCCAGGTTACAAGATATTAATTACCAAGGATTACAATACGCGAATATCTAGAAAAATAGACGAATACTACGAGCGAATTGAAATAAAGAATATCAAGATACATGTATGTTATTCAGGGAGATTAAATATTCGAGACATTAACCCTGAATTGGTATCGTCGGGTCGTAAGGTCGGCCACAAGAGTTCGCGTAAACTTATTTAATTTTAGAGTATTCAATTTCGATTCATATTCTGCGATTAACGCTGTCGATACGCTTATCGCGCAAGATGTAGAATACGAATCAAAATTATATACCTTAAAGCTAATCAGTTTACTATTGTAGTCGCTCGTAACTCGACAACATCGCACCGTAAGTTAATTTTGAAGCGATCGTAACAACATCAAAGTAATAATACGATCTATACGATACCGTTATTAAAAACTTTTATTATCGTAAATTTTATTATTAATTGCTATTATTATAATATGCTTCTAAAATACTGAGGTTTATTTATAAAAACATTTGCTTGGCTCGCAGTTGGCGGGAAGAAGAGAAAGAAGAAGAGAAAGCAAAGATTAAAGGGAATCGATATTCTTTACAAGCTTACGTGATGTAAACGCACGTTTATATAGCAAAAAAGGTGGTTATGAGCGCCTTATGACGCGAACAAGCATTAAAAAAAGAGTTGCAAACGCTATGAAACCATCGATACGAGAAGACGGAGTACGTTCCACGCTTCGGATGTGTTCGCTCAAGTCGTATTTTCAATAATGGAGCGTCTAATCCCTTCCAAGTGCGCGTTATCTATGAAATCCGATACATTTATCCACCGTTTCCAAGAATATATCCTTCATCAGCGATTTACTAATTTCTCTCGTATGCGTGTCGAAAAGAAATAAAAGAGAGAAAAAAAAATAAATAAATAAAAAAGAAGCGAAAAACGAGGAGCCAATTCCAAACGTAAATGGTGTTTTTAAACATAAATTTCTTACTCGACTATAATGTTGCTTGTAAACCAAGAAAGAAGTTTACGTCGCGACGTTTCGTCCTTTTCGGGTTTCTAAATTCGTCGAGTCTCGAGTTTTCGAGTTTCCAAGTTGTAAAAAATGAACAACTTGTCGTAGTGTGAAATCTGTTGAAATTCTCGTGTTCTCTGAAATTCTGTTTCAGGTTGTCGAATTCCTGAGACCCTCGCGGTTCAAATCTCAATGTATTTCGTTCGAAAATGTTTTTGATAATATCTATATATCTGTAGAATATCATCGGAAAGCACGTAAGATTTAAACAGGAACACACACATGCAACAGACCGTCGTCGGGGAGTTGCGTAAGGCAATTTAATCGTGTAGAGTGTAGATAATACCTTATAGATGGCTTGCTTGTAACATACGCGAACAAATAAACACGTAATTCGATCGGTATAACAAGCTCGATAATAACAAGAAACGTTTACTTTTCGCGTTGATCGGATGGCCGCCGTCACGTCGAAACTTCGCAGCGGATACGTTAAAAGTAAAAGCAAAACTTCTAACATTTACGAAAGCATTGACCCATTTCGAAAACATTTTACCAAAGTTTCAACAGAGCCTGATCTAAATCAGCCTTCTGCTCAAATTCGAGAGATTCGTTTAATAAGGGAAAACACATTCTCTGTAAATTTGCATAAAACCTGATCTAAACTCTCACCAACCCGACCTTCAAGTTATTAATACCGACGAATAAAATCTGATAAAGGGTTACTTACGTAGAACACGATTTGAGATTTTAGCTATTGAAAGTAATAACGGTTTTGGGATTCGGTATATAGTAGACTGATAGATTAAAAAAGTTAAATAATTACCAAGCAATTTTATATTTTTTATTGTTCGCACAGAGATGCAAAAATCGTTGAAAACGCACGAACGATTCCCCATACCAAATTGCATGAAAATCTAATAATTGTTTATTATAAACGAATAGTCTGTAATTCTTTTATCGAAACTTCTCCCGTTTATGAAATATCTGTATATTTTGTAATGCTATCTTTCCCAGCATTCTTAGCTGCACTATATTTCACTATCGATAGAAAAAATCGCGAAACAGCTTCGCAACTCGCAATGATCTAACATCTTCGGAATTTCCGATCGCGTTAATATCGATAAAAATTGCCGTTAATACGTTTCAATTATTTCGTATATATCGTAAGATTCTCAGATTCTTTCAAACAAGTTTGGAGATCCAATTCTACGTCCATATTTCTGAAACGATACGTATGAAACTAGCGAGCATTTACGGGTCACGCGTAAGTTCAACGTGCTTAGAGAAAAACTTGTCGATAAAAATAGTAGAAATGCCGCGTCGGAACGATTGTGCTTCGATGCTGGACTAATTCGTGGCCCGATCGATCGATAAACGAGCCCCTCGAAAGCCAAATTGATTAATCCCACCTTTTATAATGTTATTAAATTCGCATTGTCCGGGTACAGAAATTAGCGTTCGATATGGTAAAAGGAAATGCTTATTTTCATAAATTTAACATAAAGGAACAGCGTAAAATATAAAATAAGATAGAAACGAACGTCTATTACAAAGAAACCGCATATATTTCAAAAGAAAGATACCTTCTACCTTGAAATAATTTTACGCTGTTCCTGTGATTCCTTTAAACGTGAAAGTGACACAAGCAAAACGATCATTTCCTGTAACAATCCTGACTTGGTCGCGTAAGTTAAACGGCGCGAACTTTTGAAATTCTTTCGATATATAGATAATATCGAGCGCGATTTGAAACAGAGCCACTAAAAGTTGCAATGAATTACGTTCACTCGTCCGATCATTCGTTAGACGTAGTACGCCCGAAGAGGAAAAAGTCGCGTGACGGAATTGACTTTATGTTGTAATGCATTTCCATTTACACACAGATCGCTTAATAATCGTCGCTTGCCAACGCTTACGCTAATGAGTGCTCGCAATGCCAAGGAATGCGTGCGACCTGTTTGCCGTTTACGAGCTGTGAATGAGCCATCGAATATGTACATCATTTACTACGTAAAAGCGTGATACAATTTGAGGAAAATCGAGCTTTCAAGAAACTTACGCTGGAACGAGAATATTGGAAGCAGAAAATTATCAAGTACCTTGTTTTCTTCTTCTACGATTTAGTTAGTACGACAGGCGTATTTCGACAAATTATTAACCAATTAACTGATAAATAAGGAAAGTCGAGTTCTCGGGAAACTTTTGTTTGAACTAAAAAGTTCCATGAAACGAATGGTTAATCAAATCGTGTTTTTCCTTTACGCTTCACTCGCAGCGACGATAAATACGTTCTAACGATACGTCTAGCTAAACGACAGATGCATGTATTTTCGGTAGAATTGCCCTTCGGTTTTTAACGTATTACGTTTTCTTTATAAAAATAGAAAAAAAGCGAAACACGTTCCCATTGTAAAATCATAGGATTTTATTTTCATACGAACACTCGCTCTTTCTGTATCGACTATACATAATTCGATGGAGATATCTGACCACGTGACATTTCTGGCATCGGAAAACGAAAGAAAAAGTGTAACCAAGAGAAACGTACCTTAATGTCATCTAACAACAAGCCTGGTCACGGTGAACAGTTGTATCCCAGTCCTGTGAGACGCGGCTTTGCACGTTGCACGGTTGTGGGTTCGATAAAACAGCGTGAAGATGCACGCCGGTAGTCACATCTTATACACACTGTGTAACGCACACTACGTGTTGTACACGATTTCACCTCGCAATAATTCCGTAGTAGGAACAGGTCGTAAAAACACGCCTTTCTCTCTCTCACTCCAGCGAATATGATACGTTCGATGAACTTCCACCAACTTCACGAGATATGTATTACTATATGTATATATATACACACACGTATATGTACATGGCTTGCAATCACTTAACTGATCTTGAGATTTTAAGATTTACGCGTAAGAGGTTGGCCAACGTGGTCAACCAGCGGCAAGACGGATAACTATTGGATTTATTAACTGGATGTTTGGTAGATAGTCGTAAACGATGATACAAGAGAACCGGGAGGCCCTGCGAACTCACGGAGAACTCGGATGTTCACGTCGAGACGGTCGAATCGAATCTGGGCCAGCAGTAGCGCGCCGATGAAAATAGCACAGTGCCGAGACAGCTCTGCCCTCCTCATGCAGACGCCCCACTCTTTAATTCGTCGCGCGCGCTCTTTTCCCCACCGACGCGACCGTGACGCTTCAAGCTGATCGACCAATCACGATGCTGCATTCCTCCGTGACGTCATTCCCCGGAGAAGTGGTTGTCGGAACGAAGCGTGATCGTGAACAATAAAAACTACCTGTAGTGTCAACTTCGCTCGATATTATTTATTGTTATTGTTAGAAGATGCAAATACGCACAGAATGCGCGCAATACGCGAAAGTACAACGAGTATTCGAAGTATAATACAGCGCTTTCTTTTTTCTATGTAACAAACCTTACGTCATAAAACGAATTTAAACGAGACAATGGTTTATTTGGCGCCATTATGGTTATTACAGAAAACTGCAAGGCACACGCGGTTGAAATTATCTCTCAAACAATGGAATAACCGAGAATGTCGACATACAAATGTCACGAAGATTTCACCTATAGATAAAAGACGTGCTTGTACGTGTGAATCTTTCCTTTGATTTGCAGTAAGAGATCCGACATTGCATCATCTTGTAATATATGGCAGTTTATTGTTTCGCTGATTGAATATCATTCTTTCGATAATTGTATCCATTAAGAAACACTTTCGTACGTTTTCTAGATACAAGAACGCTTTGGCGATTTAACGATTTAAAACCGCAGCAAAAATGAAAATTTAGATTTGTAGGAAGGTGACGTAATACATAACGAAATAATTAGAAGGTAAATAGTTGGCACATTTTATAAATTTCGTAGCAACTTCTTCGACAAAGTGATATTTGAGAAATAAATAAATATAAGATGAAGTAAATGTCGTAATTATTTAGGTATTATTTACTCAAAGAAACCTAAATTAAGACGCTTCATGTATAAAACAAACAAACCCCTGTTTATTTCTCTTTTATCAATCGGCAATCATATTTACTGAATTAAAAGACGTTTAAGCATTAAATCTAATATGAATTATTACGTACGTATGCTATAGGTACCGACTCTATTAGAATTCATTGGCGACGGTACGTCCCGAGAATATTTATTCTAACCGATATAATCTACTTCAACTTAACTGTTCACATTACCGGATTAAGATCGGAGCCTCATGTATCGATAATATATCTAGGCGATTAAAATTATACATATACATATATCGAAACTAATAACAATTCAATTTGATTGCTCAAACCATTTGAAAAATATTAAGCAAACGTGCAACCTTTGTTCAAAAGAGATATTTATATTTCGATAAGTTATATGCCATTTTATATTTAATTTTGTCATTCTGCTTTTACTTATCTTGAAATTTAACGTATTTCTAAAAAATCGAGCTCTTCTTAAATATTTTAAATAATTACTGTCAGCATTTAATCATTTTTAGCCTCGTTATTTAAATTCCATTACAAAAGTTTCTACTACAAAATTGTCGATTAATGTTCAACGACCAGGAACGATTCTCCATTTAATTCCACTAAAAGTTACAATTTACATATAGTAGATTAATCGATTAATTAAGAATCTGCATTTCGACCGATGAAATGAACTAATGAATGGGAATTCAGAACGGAGAGTAAAAAATTTCAAAACAGAGAATCGATAGAATAATTCGACTTTCCGCTTTAAATGTTATCTTATATTTAATATTCCGGTAGGTTTATTTGACCGAAAATGGCACGAAAAATCGTCGAACAAAAGGCACGTGCGATATGCTCGATGTACGATTGATCGCACGAAAGATCACAGGACAGGACATTTGTCGCGCAGCGATAGATAAAAGAGGAACTCAAGAACGAACAAGGCTGTACGTTGATCGTCTACGCTCTGCGCTCTACAAGATAATGGAGTAAATAAGCGATTGTCTGCGACACTCGATGCTTTTGACATTGATAATGACAGAAATCACTTAATAAATACTATCGAGAGTATTTAATTGCTGTGTCATAATGAAACGTTATTTGAACTATCAACATTTTATTATCGCAGGAACTCTTGCTTCACCTTTTATGTCTTTAAGAGCAAGTTTTTACGTCTTCAAGAACAATTCTTCCACGATTAAACAAGGACAATTTTTATTTTTATATTTATTTATATTTCATTCGTCGGAAATCTAAGAACTAATTAAAAGATCAGATAAGATTATCGGGAATATTTGAAGCAAAAAACGAGCTACACGGATATTAACCGCAAGCTAAACTCTTAAAATCGTTTAGTTTAGTTTCTAGACTGTACGCAAATTTTCCATGAGCCTGTTTTTCAATGAAATGAACGTTTTGCACGTTCGACTCGTGCCTCTTAAATTTTTCCGTACTTCCGCGAACCAACGAAATTCGCAATGACGACGCGACAATTCTAAGCAAGCTGCTCCACTTGAAATAGAACGACTCGCGCCGTGTCCTAATCGCCTGGTGACGCGTCGGTTGACACCGAAATATACGATTTCCTGTGATTGGATATAATTTATTAGCGATAGTTTCCAATTCATAAATAATGTCACGTGCATCTCTGCTAATTCAGATGGAAACAGGAACGCGACAGGCGCAGTCGTGCTAGTCGTAAATATTAAATATACCTGGTAACATGACGGAGGAGTTGCTACCATCGAGCGTGTAGGACGTTGCACGCAAATGTGTTAAGATCATTTAAATGTCAAGAACTCAAAATTCCTTTTATCGATATATATCGATATACAGATAGTAGTTCTTTCGTAGTATATTTTGTCGTATTCGTTCTATTTTCATTTCATCTTTTAAGACCGATTAATTAACAGGGATAATTGGCATGTACATTTTTATTTCGACAATTCGTTTACTGAATTTCCTGAACGTCTTGGAAGCATATCCATTTTACATAACGACAAACAAACTGTTTACTTCCTATTCATTGAAATTCTTCTCCATATACTCGAAGAGTTTAATGTCTTCGTATATTGATAAATAATCCTTTATTTGATGATGAATGAACGATCCTTTATTGATTTTATACCTGTAGAGTGTATGAAGTATCGATAGATGAACGCGATGTTAGATTTGATGTATGTATTACACGTTTTTCTTTATTCTGTTACCAAGTAGCTTCACGTATGCGAGAATTATAATAATTATTTATCAACATATCATTGCATGTACTATTTCTCGTATTACATCTTTATATTATCATACTAATAATCGTCTAATCGTTAAGAAATGATTCTTCCATCTCATCGCTCATTTCTTTTTTCCTCTCTACAAAATCTCTTCGCGTAAAGCGCAGAGAATCAAATAATTCCACAACAACATAGCTCGAATAGTCCTAAAATCACGTCCAAGATATCAAAGAAGGATTAAAAACGAAGGAGAGACACGGCGAAAAGCAAACAATTGACAAAGAAATTCAACGACGACGAAGCGTTATAAAAGCATAAAAGCCAGAGATCGCGTTTTACAGCTGTCGACTTTTCGAACAAATCGCCATACGATCGACGAACCCTTATCTTCTCGCTACCGTTTGTTCCACACTTTCCACTACGTGCACCGTAATTCCATTTCGCTGTGCATTTTGACCACGAGCGGCAGTTCACGATTATGCAGAGACAGGATTGTGTACTAAGCCCCGCGAGTCGGATTTGTTCGCCAGATTCATCGATATCTAGAGCTTACGTTGCTTGCGATGCGATTCGAAAGGACGATTTGAAATTCGAACGTATTAATTTATATTTGTGTGTGTTTTGCGCAAATATTTCCCAAATTTTTTTTTCTTTTTTTTTTGATAGCTTTTTATGACCACTCGTAGCTGTCGTAATTTATCGATGGCCAGAGGAAGTATAATTTTAAGTTTGCAATGTAAATGCACATACATATACGCGATAATCAAGATATTTGTTATAATCTACGGTGTGCAATAATTCACAGTTATTCAGATGTTTACAATTGCCGTCATACTCATAGTGGAAAATTCCCTCGTTTACAGGGATTTAGAAATTGGAAAATTCCCTCGTATGTAGAGATTTAGAAACTGGAAAATTAATTGTTCGGAACGAAGCAGGATATTTCAAAAATAATATATTTAATGGGGCTCGTAATAATCCTAAGGGACCCTTCTAAAATTGAAACTCTCATTTTTCTGAAAGGCCCTGAATTGCTGTAAATATTTTTCGACCTGAAACGCTTCCTCAAGTAGCGTACTTAAGCAATTATTGCTTATTAAGGTGAAACATGGGAAAAACCCATGTTCCAAGTACAATATTACATTCTCTTCCAAAATGTTATAGTAAAAATGAATTTACTTTATTTCAATATAGATAACTACTATGATAATATCTCAGAAATAACATTTTTCACGAATTTAACCGTTTCAGTGGCAGGGGTTTTAAAGAATTCGTGTCAGATCGTGTCATGCAGCTCGATAGCGCTTCGTTCATTTATTTCCGAGAAATAACGATCGCGCTGCTCTTTTTTTCGTTTATGCGAGTGCATAAGATATTTACGATTATTTGAAAAAAGAAGTAATCACGAGAGGAAACTCTGATACGACTGTGGCGACGAGCCACATTCGTTGCGAATTGACTATCGTGATGAAACATAACGCACAGTTCGCCACAGTATGCAAACAGCGTGGTCACGTTGCGTGGTGCTGAAACGGTTAAAAAATCGTTCAGCTTGGAGGCAGATAAAAGACAATCTCAATAGACGGATCGGTGTTTAACGATTTAAACACCGAATGTCTAAATTCGAGATGATATCGATACCTTTCTTGATAGCGTCGTTTCGTTTCATTGCAAGATGCGCAAATTTATTTATAATTTATAATTAATATAATTACAACGCAAAATGTACGCACTATGTTTGTAAATAGCAAGCACGTTTTTCCTTAATCGTTCGACGAAGGAACGAGAAGATGTCGAATGTTAAAAGTGCGCGCCGTCACTTGCAAAGATAACTAAAAAGAAGTGTGCAACGTACCAAAGATACATAACTGAAGAGTACTGGGCTAATATGTGGTTTTCTATTGTAGTGACATAAGCGATCTGTTCGTCTTTATTTGTCAAATATTATAGAACAAACAGAAACCATATTTACATCATTGGTCGACGATCGTTCGACAGGGAAACGTACGAAAGATAAGACAGCTTCGCGCTAAGTAGCGATAATCTTCCGCGTTCTACAGGCAAGCCATACAACATGTACGTGGATACGTCCAATTTTCCAGAACACCGTTTCGTTCCGGCAAATATAAAGAAAGAGGAGAATAGCTTTTTTCTCGTTCAGCCAACAAAATCCGCGGGTAATCGAAACACCGTGCAACGTGACGAAAAGTTTTCAACCTGCCGTGATTCCCCTCGACCGAGGGAATCCGAGAGATAAAACGATAAATCCACCGTCGACGTTATCGTCATCTCTGCACTTGTGATGTTACGCGTAATTAGCCTGCCACAGAGCGACTCGATAAGCCGAAATTTCGTTGAACGATTCGATCCTACGACGATTCAGCTGCGATAAAACGCAATCGACAGAACGGCGACTCGTATCGCGATCGCAAATCATTTGGATTCGCGTCGGTGTTCTTATCGTTAGATAAGACGAACGGAGCGGAGCAACTTTGCTTCCTTCCCCCAAATCAAAATTTCTTTTGGGTCTTTCGCGAAGACGCCAAATTAGGGGAATTTTCGAAGATAAAATAATTCTGAATGAAGATAGAAATCGGACGATAAAGCGAAAGGAATGTCGTTAACCGAGAATCTCGTCGATCGAATTGTCGGCGTTGATGTCCGATCGACGACAACGTTCGATTATTTATTTTACCTAAGGAATTAGGTGAAACAAAGAGCGAAGGAGATCGCGATGCGTATTCGTCTCTGTCGATCAGCGCTTATTCAAATTCGATCGAATGGATAATTGAAACACAATTGGAGAATCTTGAGACGTACGGATGGAAGGCTTCACCTTGAAAAGACATCGAGTGTTCATACTGTGCACGTGTGTATGCCTGGAATCAAGCGATATTCGATGCAATGGAATTCCAACGAGCAAGATATATTTCAATTTCAACCATACGCGCGGATAACCAGAGCTGGTGGAAATTCAGATGCAGGAAATTTACGAATATCCGCGGGGGACTTTCACTTTCTACAAACTTTTCAATAGAGCCACGCCATTCCGATGCAGATCGATTCAACTACTTATGCATACATAGTATAGCTTGGTCGTTCGCCTGTGGGATAACTCGCAACTCTAATCGCAATGAAGATCATTATTTTTTGTATGCTGTGGGAAAAGAGGATCGATCGTTACTATTATTCGTAACGAAAGCATTTGAAAATAGTAGAGCCGAGTATTTCGAAGGAAAATTGGATTTTATGAAATTTCTTTTACGTTGGAAAATAGCTAAACGTAAGGATACGATTGCCTGAAATGCTTCTGAAAATAATTTCGTGAAGTATTCTGCGCGATAAATGCGACGCGATGGAATCGATAATTTAATAATATTAGGATATAATTGTTCGAATAATAGAATATAATTTTTCTTAAATATCTACCAATCCTTAAAATAGATTCTAGTTGTTCGATCGCTTCGCGGGGAAACGTGTTCGCAGTATAACGCGCCAACGAGAGTCGTAAATTCTCGTTACGATACGATGATCCACGCCTCGGATCAGACCATCCCCTATTAAGATAATGGTGATTGAATGATTACAACACTGAGTAAACAATTAAATACACAGGGTGGTTGGTAATTGGTGGTACAAACGGAAAGGGGGTGATTCTAGGCGAAAAAAGAAGTCGAAAATATAGAATAACAATTTTTCGTTCGAGGCTTCGTTTTCGAGAAAATCGACTTTGAATTTCCAGTCGGTACGCGTGCACTTTATCGCGTCTCGTTATAACGGATCTCACTGTAGATCGTTGTCTCGATTGACGTTATTTTTTTAAATTTTTAAATTTTTTTTTTAATTTTTCCATCGTTATAACGAGACGCGATGAAGTGCACGCGTACCGAACGAAATCTGCTTCTATCTGCGTTTCTTCTACGATCGTTTCTTCGTTAAACCGCTTTGTTGGCTTTGACGAACATTTATAAAAACGGATAAAACAATACGCGTAAACCGTTCAAACACTTACGTATCGTATTACAGCATCGGCAATTGAAAAAGTTCTGGACGATCGAGAAACGGCGATCATTCAGCGCGAACGTAATCGCTGTGGCACGCGATTGACACGACAGAGCGAGAAACAGCTGATCGCGCGAAGGTGAATACGCGTGTCGCGGCGTAAAATTACCAACGCCAGCGAAACGAGAGGCAGAAACCCGCCGAACGAGAAACCCGAAGCAATCCGAACGTTAAAACAGAAGGCGACACGTGAATTACCATGCTTCCTCGCGTAATTTTCTCGCTCTCGACGCGAACAAAGGTCAGGGTTGCCGAATGGATGCGCCCCGGTGACCCTAGTTTTTCCACGAAGCCGATGGAAAACGCGGCCCGCGAGGTCGAGCCGCACCGGTTCTCCAGCCATCGATCTGCCTCTTTTTCTCGCGAGCTCGTAACAGGTGAGCGTTAATCGCGCGACGAGAAATCCCGAGACGGACGAAAGGCGATGCAATTAACAGATCGCGTTAATGAAGTTATTCTTCTCAAGTACCATACGTTTCTACGTATATTTGATCGAAATTCTTATTTACACAGACGCCGAACGACGCGTATCCGTAACGATTTATCACCGTTGGTGGTAAATTGCGCGAGACGAAGGGACGTGGAGAAAAACGTTCATGCGATAAGAATAGGATAAGATATATCGATATAGAAAATTGTAAATAATATAAAATGTATATTTCGCGTTTAATTCATTGGCGATGTTTCGCATATTTTCCGATTTCCACTTGTCTCGCGACATTTTTACGCGTCCGCTATCGCCGCTATTTTTGTGTTTGTTTAAACGCACAAGCTGATAATGAAAGGCTCGAGTGGGAAATAAAAATACGTGTAAATATTTTTGGTGTAAGTAGAGACGAGTGCGAGATATAGAGAAGACACAAAGAGTACGTAGAATAACTTTCGGAGAATAGTTTAACGGTATAAATAATATTTATTGGTAATTGTTTCGGTTGGAAATAAGCAAATATTGGATCGGTCGGAAAGTTCGTTCCGATTTTCAAGGAATTCGATCGACGTGAAAAATCACTTGGAAACATTTTTCCCCGAAAAACCTGAGACGTTCCGACGGGATGCAATTACATTCGAATTATTACGTGAAAGATGGAGAAAGATTATGGAAGAAAATGGCACCTATATAATTCAATAAATATACGTCGAGTAGAAATGCAAATCCGAACAAACTTTTTCCTACTGTTTGTAGCCGCTACGTGATGAATCAAGCCTGACAGGAAAGTCTGTCAAACCATTGCCTTCGTCTGTGTAATTCAACTCTTACGAATCAACGACTTAGTCACCGCGAATTAGCGGCACGCAATTGCAAAGTTTCTTTTTTCCGTGTATGCACTTGAAACGATGGCCGGTGGTGTTCCGTAACGCCAGCCAATATATCGGCCAAGGTAAAGCTTCGGTAAGAACGTTAATTTTCAGATCGATCGTACTTCGGCGCCAAGCGTCTTTACGTTACTATAAACGAGAGAAACAGAGGCAAAGAGATGATGGGCCGATAGTAACACGCTGCTACCAGTTTCGTTCGTCGTTTGACCCTTGCAGAATCGTGTCACACGCGTTGCATTATCTTCGACGTTGCACTTCGTTCGATTCTTTGAAACTTCAACGCGTGAAACGCAGTATTCTCTTCGCTGTGGTAAATCGGAGACTTCTCGTAAACAGTACTGCACGTGTGACAAGCGTCAAATTTTTTTAAGAGAAAACAAGTACTTCTGTGTGACTTAAAATCAATTTCGAAATGCTAGTTCAAAATTTCAATCTCGAGATTTCGAGATAGCAATGTTAACTACTGTTAAATAAAACGGTAAAAGAAGCAATGGATACTACGAACGAAATGTTACGATTATATTTTTACATTACACGTTCGAATAATACGAAACCGTTATCGATATGTTAGATATAATATTGGTTGTCCGGAAAGTTCGTTCCGATTTTTTAAGCAATTTAATAAAATATTAATTTTTACTCGATAACGAAATTTTAATTGATAACGAAAGAGGATTAATATAGGAATTTTATTTTCTACGAT
>NT_176895.1:9765-10205 GCF_000188095.3 Bombus impatiens | reverse complement strand
CGACGGAGACGCGAAAGCGGGAGAGACACGGCTGAGGCGCGACATGCTTGGTGGGTAAGAGAAAAAAAGGCTGAGTCGTAACCCAACTATTGATTATTTTTTATCAAACTTTATTATAAATTTTAGCACTTACAAGAATAACACTGAACCGGAGAAAAGAGGTAGTAGAACAGCGACTAGAACAAGAACAGGAACTACTCGGGTGATTTCGGGAGGAGTATTTATATGAGTTTAGTGGTTGCAGTGGGAGAAAGGCTTTGGTCGTATTATGTTTGGACGTTACTCTGGACTTTGGTCATGTTTGGAGTGACTGGATGTTATTACCCTGGCGGTGACTCATGATAAGACAGTTAGGATTAACTATCTTATCGGAGTCAAATTTAGTCTGTGACACGTGCATCCGCGCTCGGCGCCGGTACACCAGATCCCGCCGGCGGCGG
>NT_176895.1:8359-9716 GCF_000188095.3 Bombus impatiens | reverse complement strand
CTACCGCGAAGCACGGAGGCCCCTGCAATGAGCCATTAAGGAGGCGAAGAGGCGGGCCTGGGACGAGCGCCTGGTCAGCCTCGACTCTGATCTCTGGGGGCGCCCTTACAATATGGTGTTGAACAACCTTCGTCCATGGGCGCCTCCGTAACGGAGAAAGGAGTTCTGGAGGAGGTCGTCGACACCCTGTTCCCGGACGAGGAAGGTGGCAGGTTTACCGAAGAGGAGGAGCAGGAGTCTCAAACGCCGGAAGAAGAACCACGTGTCATCGCGGGCAGTTGGAGCGCGGAATCGAGGGTCACCAAGGAAGAACTGGCCGGGGCCGTCGGGAGGATCGGAGCGCGGAAAGCTCCGGGTCCTGATGGAGTCCTGGCTCGCCTGTGGAAGGACGTCAACGGGTTCTTGGCCCCGAGAGTAATGCGACTGTTCGACGGAGGTTGTTCGTATAAGCGAATCCCTAATGCAGTTATACTTCGCGCCTCGTTGCCAAGATCGCGCTTATAATCTTCTCCTTGTCGCAATGTTTCATGCGGGCGTTGCGATGCTGCACATTCTTGAAACAGCATACGACTCATCTTCGTTAAACCTAGATCTACGGATATTCTGTACTAAGTCCAATGACACATGGAAAACCACCTCAGACGCAGCGCGACATGAAAGGCATTTTCCCTCTCCCAACAACAGAGGAAAACTGCACGCGGAACCTGTTGAGTAGTCGGAAATAGTGGTCGAGTGTAAAGAGTAAGGGAAATATAGCGTATATATGTATGTCGGGTTAACATTAGAATTTAAGGCGCGTAAAGATTCTTCGTTTGAATTAGCCATCGTTTTACGATACAGAGATTATATTTACGCGAATATACAAGATTTTACAAAATATTATGAATATTGAGGGGCCGGCGTACTTGCTGAGTGTGATACGGGCGTTCCTCCGGGACCGGAGTATCCTCTATACCGACCGGGGCGGAGGGGTGACCGAGAGGGCTGTACACCGCGGGGTCTCGCAGGGTTCGGTGTTGGGTCCGTTGCTCTGGTACATCGCGTACGATGCGGTGCTTGGGACGTTGGTGCTGGTCAGTGGCACGGCATGGGGTAGAACCGTCCGCCTGGCGGAGTTGGCGGTGGCCTGCGTGGTCGCCTGCCTGATCGCCGGGATCAAGGGATTGGGACTGAAGGTGCCCCCTGAGATGTCCGAAGCAATGTGGTTTTGCCGCAGGGCCGATCACGAGACGCCTCCAGCGGGTTATCGCGTGAGGTTGGAGGGAGCTGAGATCGGTGTCGGAACCAGCATGAAATATCTGGGCCTGTCCCTTGACAGCCACTGGACCTTCGGCGCTCACTTCGAGCGCCCGGCGCC
>NT_176895.1:0-8347 GCF_000188095.3 Bombus impatiens | reverse complement strand
CTTCGAGCGCCCGGCGCCGTCTGTTGAGGCCACGGCGAACGCCTTAGGACGTTTGCTGCCTCGGCTGGAGGGGCCCGACGTCGGAGAGCGCTGATTGTACGCCGGCGTGGTGCGATCGAGGCTCCTCTACGGAGCTCCGATCCGGGCGGAGTACCTGATGACCAACCATCGCAGTCTCCTAGCGGTCAGGAGGCTGCACAGGGCAGTGGCCATCAGGGTAGTGACGGGCTTCCACACCATTTCGGCGACAGCAGCGGCGGTGCTCTCCGGGTTTCCCGCGTTCGAATTGCAGGCTCCGAGGTGTCGCGAGATTTATCATCACACTCGGGGTCTGTCGGGAGGGGTCGGCCCGCTGGTCGCCGACGTTAGGGTTCGGACTCGGCGAGATATGCTCGACAGATGGCGCGCCAGCCTCGACACGAGAGCGGGCGCTCCGAGGCTAAGGTTCCTCGGGCCCGTCCTTCCAAACTGAGACGTTTGGTTGGACGGCGGCGGACTTTCCCTGACCTACAGGATGACGCAGGTGCTCACCGGACACGGTTGCTTCGGTGAGTATCTGCACCGAATTGTGAAAGAGACGACCGCACGTTGCCACCACTGCGATGCAAGTGTCGCGTAAAATTAAGATAAAAATAAGAAACTTGTCAATTTCCGAACAGGAGATCGAGTTCTTTTTATTTTTACTCAATTTATACAATATTATTTTCGGTTCGCGATGATGCACTTTCGATACTTGGGTTACTTAAGAATTGTTTAGACTGACTGGGTGATTTTGAAGGGAGCATTTATATTCTATCATTCGTTGGAGTGGAAGAAGGCTTTGCTCGTACTTATCATATATTTCGGAGGACGGCTGGAGTGACCGAATGCCACCCAGGCGGCTGAGAACGGTTGCTGACCGGACGGTCACATGTGATAAGGCGCTCGGAATTTTGGTTTATCATATGGCTGCTCGAATTTCACTTGTGACATTCCCCCCTTCTTAGATTGAACTTGGTCCCTCAAGTTTTCTTCAGAAGACTTTTGTAGAATCAGACTCGACGTGGTTTGAAAATTACAGCTGATTCCTCCTCTTCATCTAAGTGGTATGTGTTGGTTGGAATATAGATGTTGGGTGTTGAGGCCAGGGTGAGGGGTACTGGTGGGGCTGTCGCATTGTGGCTGTTGATTACGGTTTCATTTCGGCAGCAAAATAGATTGAGACATATTTTGTTCGGTATACATTTCCTGGTGCATTTGAATACCCCTATTTTGTTTAATCCATATATACCTAGTATGCCTAATGCTATGTACCCTAATATCTGGAGCGTGGTTAGTCCCCAATACTGTATATTTTTGATTCTATGTTCGAAATGAAGAGTTTCTATCTCGTCGCCTATTTTATCGATTGTTGTTTTATAGCCTTGTAAATTATCTATTATCTTCGGTGCTCGCTCGAGTTTATGTAACAGGTGAGTGAAACTATCGTTTGTGTGAGCGCTAGAGTTTTTGTTTTGATTTCGTATTTGACTTCGTTTTTTGTTTCGCCTATACACATGTGTTCATCTTTGTACAATATATCGCAAGAGGTGTTGGCTCTTATGATGGAAGGCTTGTCAAGTTTTTGTAAAGTATGTTTCGTTTGGCAAATTGTGTCTATTTCTATCGGATTTGCTGGTATCGCAATGTAGCAGTTGCTAGTTTTGAGCGGTATAAAGCTAATGTTCTCAACCTTAAGTACAGTTATTTCACAATGTTCAATGTGAGGTTTGAAATTTATTATTTCGCTGCGACAATCGGTTCTCGAGTTTCTGTCATGGATTGGTAGTGTTTGTTTGCATATAGTGGTTCCGGCTCTATTCTTAAAAGTTTGTTGATATACTCGATATCAGCGTTTATAAATGAAAGACCTTAAATATATCAGATGTTCGACTACTGGAGCCAAAAATACTCCATTTCTTTTACTCGGGATAGGATATACCTGTAATATGTTCCATTCTATGTTAGAGACTAAAGGTACTATGATTTTGAAAAATATTTTGTCATCTATTGGGAAGATTTTAAGATCACTGATGTCGAGTATGAATTGAAAATGTTCGGTTTTGGCAGAAATCGCGGTGTTGTACATCTGGCTACCTATTGCCTTGGCGTAATTTTCTATGAATTCATCGGGGTCGAGTATTTGTGGACTAATTATTCCTTGTTTGCCTAATATCATGACGTTAAGTATTTCATCTAATTGGAAGTGTAAAGTTTGCATCGCGGTGTCGACTTTCATGATCATCTTAAGCATAAATCTATCGATATTTGCCTGCTGTTGTAGTTTTAATATATCACTATATGATTTCTCTAAGTGGTTTAGGTTTTCTGAGTTTACAATTTTTCGAATAAGTGCTGTTTGATTAGCTATTATGGTCTTGATTTTATTATTGTCATCGAATAGTTTGTCCATATTCTTGTTTGAGAGTTCCGTTGAGACAGAGTCATCGTTGAGAGTTCCGAACAGACTTTTCGATACGGAACCTATGATGTTGAGTAAACTTCGTATGCTTCGAGTATGTGTTAACACTTTCAAGTGTTTTGCGAATTGTTTAGGTATCGGTTAGGATATGATTTTGTAATCCGCCTAACTCTTCAACATATTGTTCGCTGATTGCACGTGAGTCTATTGTTAATTTATATGATTCTATTGCGCTTATCTGCTCGTATATGTCGCTAGTGTCTAATCCTACCATTATATTGGCAGTATCGCTGTACAAATATCCTTTTCCTATGTTTTCTTCTAATGATGTAATATTTATTTACGCGGATATTATTCCGGCAAAGAGGAGCGTCGACCTAGAAAATAAGGTTTTAAACGATTACCGTGTATCTTTTTCTCTTGAATCAGATAGTATGGAGTACATACTTTATCAATCGTGTATGGTCCTAAGCACGTCCTAACCATTCCACGTCAAGTTTATGTCTTTTATGATCGTTATGTATTAAAAAGGAGTCTCCTTCTTTGAAAACTGATTGAGGTTTTATAATTTTACGTTTTTGATCGCGCTGATATCGCTGTTTACTTTTGATCAATGTTTCGCGAGCGTGTCGGAGTCTAGAATCCCATTCCTTTTTGCGGAACGTGACTTCGTCTGCGTATGTGCGTTGGCGATTCTTGGATATTGTGGAGGGAAGATTGGCTTGGTGTCCGAATGTGAGTTCGAATGGCGTGTGACCAATGGAGTCGTGTATCATTGTGTTATATACAGGGCATACAAAGTTAAGTTGATCGTCCCATTCTTCATCCGAATTTCGCTGTATCGATTTTAACATGTCTGTTACCACTGCGTGTGTCCGTTCTAAAGATCCGTTACTTTGTGGGTGGAAGGATGTCGTTTTGATATGTTTGATTTTGAACGCATCTTCGTACTGTTGCATTAAACTAGATATAAAATTCTGTCCGCGGTCAGTTAATATCCTTTTTTGGAGCGGAAAGGTGTAATGTAATGATTCACGAGTGCGTTCCAAATTGTTTCCGTTTGCTAAGTTTTTAGTGGTACGAGTATTAAGTATTTTGTCAGTTCGTCATGTATGGATAGAATGTTCTGATTGCCTTTCTTCGTCTTTTTCTTTTTTTTTTAGTGGGCCTAATAAGTCCATAGCAATTTTATCGTTTGGTTCGAGGGGTGTGTCGATGATACAACGTTCTTTGCGCTGTCTGATACGTGTAGTTTTAGATGTTTGGCAGGTGTCGCATGATTCTATATGTTGTTGTATGCGTTTCATCAAATCTGGTACTCTGTGCCGTTCACGAATGCGGTCGTATATCTTTTGTATACCGGGGTGTCCTACTAAATCGTGATTTTCTTTTAATAATTCGTCTATTTCTTCGTCGCTATATGCTTGGATTGGTTCTCATGCAAAATTTAATTCTTTTACGGTGTCGTTCAATAATAATTCGTTTGATCGCGTTCTTCTCAATCTCTGTGAAACTGTCGTCGCCTATACCTATCTTCTCGTTTATATGAATAATTTCGTTTAATTTAGTTAACCATTCGATTCTGTCGTAATTTCCTAGCTCTGTTTTGGATAATTGATAGAAAGATTCACGGTTCGGAGTCATTTTGAGAATTTTGGATAACGCGTCGGTAGATTTTTCCTAATCGTGATACTTTTTGTCAAGTTCTATGTTCAAATTTTCGCGTCGTCTGGTCAGAACATGTATTCTAGATAGTGCGTCGGCTGCAGTGTTATCTTTTCCTTTCGTATATTCTATGTCGTATTCGTATTCTTCTAGTTTTAATCGCCATCTCATCAAGCGTGATGAGGGGTCTTTGCAATTCTGTAGCCATTTTAGTGCTTGGTGATCGGTTCGGATGAGGAATTTCGGCCCTAACAGATATTGTCGAAGGTGTTTTACGGCCCATACTATTGCTAAAAGTTCTTTTTCTGTAGTGGAATAATTTCGTTCCGGTGGGTTTAAAGTTCGCGAGATATAACAACATGG
This sequence comes from Bombus impatiens, assembly GCF_000188095.3. Taxonomy (NCBI): domain Eukaryota; kingdom Metazoa; phylum Arthropoda; class Insecta; order Hymenoptera; family Apidae; genus Bombus; species Bombus impatiens. The sequence continues at coordinate 3,879 of NT_176895.1, read as the reverse complement.
ATGTCCGTCCTGTGATAAGATCGCACCTATACCTTCGTTACTGGCGTCAGTCGTTAATGTGAATTGTTTTGCAAAGTCTGGGAATTTTAGTACGGGTGATGAACAGAGTTTGTCTTTTAATGTCTGGAATGCTTCCTGGGTTTTATCTGTCCAATGAAATGGTGTCTCCTTTTTTGTAAGTTCGGTCAATGGTTTCGCGATTTTAGAAAAGTTTCTGATGAACTTGCGGTAATAACCTGCTAGTCCAGAGAACGATTTGATATCTGTGGGATTACGTGGCTGTTTGAAATTGCTAACAGCTTCTAATTTTTTGGGATTTGGCTTTACACCTTCGGCGGTTACTGTATGTCCGAGATATTCTAATTCTGGTTTGAAAAATTCACATTTACCCGGCTGTATTTTGAGTCCGAGTTCGCGTAGACTATGCAATACTATCGCGAGGTTGCTATTGTGCTCTTCAATCGACTGTCCGAATATTATAATGTCGTCTAAATATACGAAGCAATGTTTATTTATGAGTCCTCTTAGCGCGGTATCCATCATGCGTTGAAATGTTGCAGGTGCATTCTTTAAACCGAATGGCATTCTATTGTAATGGTAGTGTCCTTGTGGTGTGGCGAATGCTGTGTATTTCTTAGAGTCCGTGTCCATTGGGATTTGGTGGAATCCGGAGGATAAATCGAGGGCTGAGAAAAATTTTGCGTTGCCTAGTTGGGATAGTATGTCGTTTATGTCAGGTAATGGATATGCGTCCTGATCAGTTAGTTCGTTTATTTTTCTGAAGTCTATTACAATTCGCCATTTCTGTTTCCCTGATGCGTCTGCCTTTTTTGGTACTACCCAGACTGGTGAATTGTAAGGAGAATCAGATGGTTTTATGATGTTCTTTTGTAGCATTTCATCCATTTGTCGTTTGATTTCTTCTTTGTGGCATTCAGGTGGTCGGTAAGATTTTGTGTTAATGATTTTATTTTCTTTTAACGTTATTGTGTGTTTAGAAAGATTAGTGCATGGTAATAAGTCGGTCTCTGGATTGAATACGTCGAAGTAAAACAGCAATATCTTCTTGATTGGTTCACGGAGAGTTTTCTCTATATGCGAAAGTCTGACTAAATCTTTAAACGTGGAGACTTGATCGTACGTGTTTGAATTTTCGATAAAATTAGTCATTTTGGCTGGGCACTCACCACCATTGATAAAGCATATCGTTGTCGGTTTTCCTTCCAGGTAGACTGTTTTTGACACTGCTTGTTTTGGAGGTACGTCGTTTTCCTGTTGCAATAAAAGTATATTATTGTCAAGTTTTAATTGTTGATTCGAGAGTTTAAATTTGAATTTAGATAGGGCTGGTAAACCGAGTATGCCGTCTTCTATAATTGGAAAGTTGTCTTCTAGCACAAAGAATTCTAGAGTTTTGCTAATTAGTTTTATCAAAGCTTGTTCGTTAGTTTTAAATTTAGAGTGTCCTATCGACAATTTTCGTTCTTTTGTTATTCTTGGTCGTAATACGCATCTTCGCTTGAGTATATTAATTCCTGCTCCGCTGTCAATGAGGAATTTATGTCGTTGTCCGTTGGATCGTAAAAGTACTGTGGGTAGTCTTCCTGTTGTGGCGTTAATTCGTAAGTCTAGCGTATTGGTTTCTCTATTTCTTCCTTGTGTGTCTCGAGATTGTGGACTGCTGGTGGTCTCGGAAATTTGCTGGGTGTTCGAAAATTTCTACATTGACTGGAGACATGTCCGATCTGGTTGCATTTGAAGCATTTTAGTTGTGTCCTTTGGGCGAGTGGTATTTATTCGGTTTGTCGGAAGCTTTTTGGCATTGGATTGGGTGTTGGAGTTGGTTTTCTAATGATTGGATTGGGATTATTGGTTGTTAGTCGTTGCTGCTCAGGAAGTCGCAATCGTTCCATTGGTTTTGATCGTCGATTTCGATCTTCCCTGAAGAATCGCTCGATGTCGGTGGCTTTCTTTTCGGCTTCAAGGATATTGTATGGTGGATTGGCGAGTAGTAATTGTCCTATTTCGCTTTTCAGGCCTCGAATAAAATCGATTACGGAGTCTCTTAAAATCCTGCCGTTCATAGCTCGTCTAGTAATTTCGTCACAGTATTCGTTCGTTATACTGTATTGTAGCTTATTGAGTGCCCTGCGGAACCTGATGATATAACTTTGCACACTTTCGTCGTGACGCTGTCTCGTTTCGCGTAGCTGGTCTTGTTGTTCTCTAACGGAATCTTGAGTGGCTACGTTTCGTCGTAGGGCATCGTACAGGTGTCCGTATTCGTATATCGGTATATTGCGGATGGCCATTGCGGTTATACCCGTGATTTTCCCGATTTTGATCATTTTTAGTAGTAGCGTGGGTTCGCTATACATGGCTCGTAATTCACGTACTTCGCGTATGAATTCTTCTATTCCGATATCGTCTTCGCCGTTTAATTGCGGAATACATGCTATCGCGTCTTTGGCCCGTAAGCTCGGAGAGGCGAATTGCGGTAGACGGTCTTCGTAAGAGGGATAGTTGTCTGCTTCTGTTCGAATTGAATGGTGGGGAAGTTCTATCTCTCGCGGCAACAGACTCGTCCATAGTAATAAGGGAGCCTAATTCTGTAGTAATGTCGCGTCCTATTTTTATTTTGGAGATATTTTTGTCTAATAGTTCTATTTCCGCTGCACGCTTCTTATTTTCACTGTCGGCCGTCCGTTGTGTCTCTTCAATACGTTGCGTAAGAAGTTCAATTTGTTTTTGTATTGCGTCGAATATGGCACGAATCGAATTATCCGTAGCTCCATTTGTAGAAACGGTTACAATAGTTTCGACTTTGTCTTTTCGTGATGTGGACATGATTCTAATTGATCTTATTGATTCTGAACTATTGTTGCTATTTGGACTCGAAACGCTTGAGAAACTTGGTTTTCTCACACGGTAACGTAAAAATAAATCCAGATTTTTCAGCTTACCGTAGTAGCTATGACCGTTGAGGAGTCTCTGGGATGTTTCCTCTCTGGTTGGTTCTAGATTCCGAATCTTATTCGTAGGCTTGCTTTGCGCTGACCGTAGTCCTCTCGTCTAGTTTCACTGTAGTGGAACGTTGAAAGTTGCTGCAGGGCTTCGTAGTAGCAAAGATTCGCAGTGGTTCGCTAATCCTTCGATCTTCAATGATGAGCGTGCGCCGAAGTCGTGATTTCGTTTACACTGAAGCGAATAGATCCTGACAGGATCGCTAAAAATGTCGCGTAAAATTAAGATAAAAATAAAAACTTGTCAATTTCCGAACAGGAGATCGAGTTCTTTTTATTTTTACTTAATTTATACAATATTATTTTCGGTTCGCGATGATACACTTTCGATACTTGGGTTAGTTAAGAATTTTTTAGACTGACTGGATGATTTTGAAGGGAGCATTTATATTCTTTTATTTGTTGGAGTGGGAGAAGGCTTTGCTCGTACTTATCATATATTTCAGAGAACGGCTGGAGTGACCGAATGCCACCCAGGCGGCTGAGAACGGATGCTGACCGGACGGTCACACGTGATAAGGCGCTCGGAATTTTGGTTTGTCATATGGCTGCTCGAATTTCACCTGTGACACGAGCGTGGATTAAGCGCAGCACACGCTGGAATACTGCCCGGCGTGAGCGCGGCCGCGCCGCGTCCTCATCGTGAAGTCAGATGGGACCTTTCGCTGCCGACGATCCTCGAGGCATTGTTAGTAAGCGAGAGAAGAAGGAGGGCCGTGACCTCCTTCTGTGAGCAGGTTATACTTCGGAAAGAGGCGGCGGAGAGGGTGAGGCTGCGGTACTCCTACCCCGAGAGGCTGTGGACGCGCTTCGATGAGACACGCTGGGTCCGCCGAGCCTCCCGGTGGGGTTCAAA
>NT_176894.1:0-429 GCF_000188095.3 Bombus impatiens | reverse complement strand
CACCAGGAAGCTCTACAAGTGGAAGATTCAAGCAAATACAAAAGGTACGACAAATATAAAACTCCCTTGAATAAGAATGGACTTACTAAAGCTAATAAGGCAAAGCACATTGAATGTTTCTATTGTCATAAACGAGGACATAAGGCAAATCAATGTTTGAAAAATGACGACCATAAAGCTCGATTAGCACAAGTCCCTGAAGTACCCAAAACTGAACAATGCCTACGGATCTCCAATATTCTGGATGAAGATAATCAGGGTAACAGCATTGTTACTGATATTTCATTGAATACAAACATGGAATTACCAAAGGAGTGGTGCATTGACAGTGGTGCGACGTCACACATGTGCTGTGACATAAACTGCTTTGAATCTACGGAGTCAATAACGAATCAGAGGGTAAGATTAGCAAATGACAAATTGGCAGAG
>NT_176893.1:0-182611 GCF_000188095.3 Bombus impatiens | reverse complement strand
TCATTACCACTACGTTCACGAGTACGTAAAGGAAAATAAGATAAAAAATAAGATAAAAATAAAGGAAAATAAGATAAACATAATAAAAGTAAGTACAGAAGAAAACACTGCGGATATTTTTACGAAGGCACTGTGTAGAGAGAAATTTGAAAGGTTTATTTCATGGATGAATCTAAAATAAGAGAAATGTAAATAAAGCGATAAATGTTAAATATTTTGTTAATTCGACAAGTATGCAAATAAAATTAAGTGTACAGTATAAATGTAAGGAGGCGTGTTAGGGAAGTGATACATTTACACGGTACATGAAAGTGTGTGTGTAAGGGTCAGAGGGCGTCCAGGTCTTAGTTGAGACAAAAGACTGCCGTTAGAAGATTCTGGATAGTCGGTTGGCGACAAGCGTGCGTGCAAGACGTTCTTCAGAGTGTAATATAGATGTATAGCTGTTGTGTGTGAAATATAGTCAATTATTTGTATTTCCAAATCCTCGAATTTCCTTAACATACTCGTTTCAGAAACACACCTCACGATAAAAAGCTATATAAAAATACCGCACCACACCGTATACGACACCAAGCATTTCTCAGGGAAAGCACACGGAGGGACGACAGTAGTAATAAAAAACGACATTAAACATCATCTACACAGCCAGGTCAGTAAGGAACATATACAAGCAACCACAGGAAGACCGACATACTGGCCGACAGGTCTGAGCAAAATACCTGACCTGCTAGATTTTGCAGTTACGAAGGGACTAAACGCAAATAAACAAAACATAGCACCCAGCCTCGAGCTTACCTCCGACCATACGCCCATAATAATTACATACAGAAATAAACAAATACTTTACAGCAGCACAGAGACGCTATGCAATAAAACCACCAAATGGCAAATATTCAAAGAAATAACAGAGAGCAAAATCAGCTGCAAAATCCCACTGAAAACACCTGAACACATCGATCAAGCAGTAACAATATTCACAGAAACTATCCAAGAAGCAGCAAGGGCAACCACTATACCTGAAACAACCAACAGACAAACAAAACAGTTGCACTAGACATCCTCGAAAAAATTAGAGAAAAAAGAAAAGTACCCCGCTGGGGGTAGCCACCCACATGATATATTAGATACCGCTATAATACTTTACCAAATGTCCTACTGGACAAATTGTAAAAGTAAAACATCTTCCTTGATCCGCTATTATCCGGCAAGGACTGCTGACTAAAAATATAGCATACTTAGGTACTTTAACGGTACTAAGGGAATCTACTTTACGAGTATGATGCAGATGTGCGGATTTAGTGAAGCCATCGACCAAAACAATGACATTCTTTCGAATCACTTTTACTGCTTAGTTTGCCCGTTAAGTCCACGTGAACGGTATGCCAAGATATGCTGGTCTTAGGAATAGGATGTAGTTCAGCTGGTATTTTATCTGAACTAGCCTTCGAAACTCGACAAGCGTGACAGTTCTCAACGAATTTACGAACATATTTCGCCATTCCTTCGAAACAGTAATACTCGCACGATTTCTCAAGCATTTTATCCCAACCTAAGTGCATAATTGACTGTTGCACATGGTTAATAACGGACCACCTAAAACCTCTTGGGACGATAGACAAGGAGAGAGTCCTGCCTTTTCTTTGTCTTTTACGATAAAGGGTACCAGATCGTAATTTGCGACATCTTCCGCGAGCTCATCATTTTGTAGTTTAGTGACGATTTCTGAAATTTGAGGATCCCGACGTTATTCCGTTAACAGCCAATCTTCTGAGATCTCGGTCAGATTAATTTCTTTTCTTTGACTTTGTTGATTATACTATGATCAATGTCTATGGGATTCCGCGGAAAGGAATCTCTACGTGAGCCATTCGTTTACCTTCTCGATACACAATGTCAAAATTAAAAGTTTGTAAGTAAGTTTCACCTTATTATTAGATGCCTTCAAAGAATTGCAACCAGTGACAACAAGGAATTCTCTTTCATGTAATTAGTGGCGAAAATGTTTAGCAGCGTTTAACAATTGCTACCGTCTTCAGTCCATATGAATGATACTTAGATTCCGCAGGGCTAGTCCTTATACTGTAATTACTCTCTTTTTACCTTTCGCCTTGCATTAAAAGAGCACCATATCCATGCGAACTAGCGTCTGTATGGAATTCTATCGGATCTTTCGGGTCAAATACCATTAACGTCGGCGCGTCGGTCAGGACGGAAATCACCTGTTACGCCATGAGGCTTACCATAGGCTGTATTTTCTAACCGTCGCTCGCGGTCCTACAACGTCGCAGACGGATCGTCGCGGCTGCCCGGCAAACAAACATTGTAGTGGCAAGCGCATGGTTCACTAAGCAGGGCGACCTCCAGAAACGTCGACTCGTGGCCGTTATTTTACCTCGCGTAAAAGAATGTGGCGTGATCCGAACGTAGTGGGGGTTGCCTTCCAGAAAATACGAAAATAATCGAAGGGAGTGCAGTTCCTTCTGACGAGTCAAACATGACACTTCGACAAATCTGACGAGGAAACTTCTGTAACATCTTCATCATATTATTGTAAAATATATTGTTCTATGTTAACCTGTTAATACAGTGTTACATTCATTAAACCACCTCTGTTATCCTAAACGAAACAGGGGAACGACTATTTCGCGGCGTCGATTAACATGATCATAGCGAGAATTTACGCCTCTCGCTGACGCGTTCTCCTAGCGACCGCGTCTCTCCGCGAACGGTCGTAACATCACCTTTTACCTTATTTTCCATGCCTATCCCTCCAAGTTATGTTTTTATTGCCGGAAGCATATATGGGCCTCACTACCTGTGAAGATTTAGGGAAGAATTTTTGGAAATAAAGGCTAAACCTATGAACTGTCTATGCTGTGTGACGGTCGTTGGTTCAGGTAAAGAGCTCAAGGTTTGTATTTCACCCGGATTGGGGCGAACCTCTCCGTTATGAATTATACGTCCCAAATAGAGTACCGACGTGTTTGGGACGGAGCATTTAGAAAAATTAGAAGAAACTCCGACGGAGCATTTAGAAAAATTAGAAGAAATGTTTGGGACGGAGCATTTAGAAAAATTAGAAGAAACTCCGGCATTTACGAGGGTATTTAATACGGTGTACAATCTTTCTAGAGCTTGATCCATGGAGTAGGCAATGATTAGAACATCGTCCAAATAGACAACAACGTACGAATAACACGTTGGCTGCCATACGTGTTTTCAAAGGAATTTCGAGAATGACCTCTCGTTTCGTTTGTTCGCAACATTAAAATCACCAGCCGCTGTGAATACAATGAAGAAAAATGTGGTACAGATCATTCCGACCAAATGGTTTCTTATGTCACCACAATTAGAAAAGGATCAAATGGTACAGAAAACTTGGCATGCGACTACTTCTGAGGATTTCTATGGTAAACGCTTTGATGGTTTAAAAAGAATTGCAGCCAGGAAGAAATTAGAATATTCAGACAAGTATTAGTTGCTAGATTATTAGGCTTGTCAAAAATGCAAAATCCCTGTTTTCGATGGAGTCAGCGTAATATCGCTGTTCGGAACAATGTATGTTAATAAAAGACGTCGAATGGACCGAACAAGGACACAAAAGAATTTGAAGAAAACAACAACTTATTGTCCAAATCGTCCAACGAGGGTAACCAATGCTGTATACTTCCTAGAATTAGAATGAATAAGGATTTGGCGAAACACGCTGGTCATGTCCAGACTAATAAAACATCTTGCTTTTGCAATCTCGCGACTTGATCCGCAACAAGGGGTAAAGGATACCGACCCGGGGCCGTATTTTCATTTAGTTCTCGAAAATCTACCAATCATCTTTCTGAACCTTTCTGAATCTTTCGTCTTGACGAGTAACATAGGGCTCGCGAACGGTGAATTACTAGGCCTTATGATAGTTGGCTATGATTAATTCGCTTATTCTCTCACGTACTATTCTGCGCTCTTCCTCGCGAAGTCTATTAGGGGTTAGGACCAATTAATTGTATTTCTAACTGGCCTGTATTTACGCGAGTACGTAGGAAACCCGTAACGAATGAATCTTTGAATCTTCTAAAAGAAAGATCGATCTTTATCTCTACCACGCACGCCATTGTCAATTTCGTTAACATCGATCTTGTCTTCGGCGGTTTTATTACAGGCATTAATTATTTGTCTTACACATAGCGAGGCTATTTTGTGTAATATTACGTCAAAACCTTGACTTAAAATGTCACGAACAATCGCGATATCCTATTTTGAAATAAACATCAGCGAGGACATGACGAATTTATCTCTAATGTAAAACCACTAACACCCGCAACGGACAAGAGTTGAGATATACCAATATTTCTCATTCCTCGCATTACTACTATATCGATCGTTCTTTTGCCAGAAAATCTCAAGGCTAGCGAGGGCATGACGAATTTATTTCTAATGTAAAACCGCTAACACCGACAACGGACAAGAGTTGAGATGTACAAATATTTCTCATTCCTCGCATTACGACTATATCAATCGTTCTTTTGCCAGAAAATCTCAAGACTACGGATTCTTTAATTAGTGAACACTCGGCTCCAAAATCGGGGTGGAAACGACTCATCCGGATGACTTGATCCACCAGTTGATGCTTCCACTATGTAGAAATCGATCCGACGCTCGTTATTGAAATTATATTCAGGGCACTGCTTTCTAAGGATTTTCTCCATAATCAAATTGGCGGCTCGGAATCGGTCGTAAGCTCTTGCAGTGTTATAACCGGCACTGATCTCACTTCTGATATCGGATTCAGGTTGGCATTTTGGGGCGTTCGATAAACCTTTACTTACTTTACCGTCGCGAATATAGCCAATATTTATCAGTACGAATGTGGAGACTAAAAGAGGCTATGAGTAACGGCAATAGGATGTCCGAGATGACGGTGACAACGAATCCAGGTTCGATAACGAATCCACGATCCACGGGAGGACAAGTACCAACGTACTACTCGATTCGGATCACTCAATCGGCAATTCGTCCAACGACTCTAACACTCTAACTCTAACTCTCTTAATCCAAAAGAGGCTGCCCTTATATACTCCTGTCCCCGCTTCTCTGGTTAATCTTTGTTTTTAAGGAGAGCCATATAATCGTTTCATACCTCTGTCAGGTACACGTCCCTCCCGTGACCGTGGCTACGTCCGGTGACCTGCCATGTCACTTCGAGCCCAAACCCATCGTCATAAAGTCAGATTGGAACATTAAAACTATTTCTTATTTTTATTTCTTAAGGGCGGCTATAGTAAAAGTCTGGACTAGTGTATTGAGGTTTGTCCCAACATTCCGGACGGGAAATCCCGCTGTCTTTCCATCTCCGATATATATACCGATACTTTTTTCTGTACCCATAAAAAGATTATTTAGCAATGTGTCGATGATAAATTTTATTAAAGAACGAATATCCCTAATTTTATGCATTAAATAGTATGACATGAAATTATAACGGTAGACAAAAATATAAACGCATTTTAAAAACTTTGTAATAACTTAAACCAGTTTAACGAAACATTTAATGAAAGCCTTTAAAAATCATTTCAAATGCAATTACAAAAAGTTTCAAAGAGTATAAACTCATAATGTAAAAGATATTCAGGGTATTTAGATTGATAATTAAGCATTCAAATTAAGCCATGTAGGCATCTTCGACAGAGAGCAGCACAATAGACTCTTTGTACCTACCTGGAGTTATAAGTTTTATGGTACTTTTTGGTAATTTTAATATGGTTATTTTTAAAGACTTTTGTAGGGCTTCTATGCTTATTTGATGATTTCTATTCAGAATAATACTGCAAATCAGCCTGTAAACTTTTATTTGCCTGTTGGAAAACACCGTGCATGAACAAATTTCAGTAATAATTATGTTTGTTAATTTGTGAAAAATTAATGATCTATTTTATCCATATTTACAGTTTAGATGTATAATCTACAATCTACACAAACACTTTACGTAAAAATCGATAAATATTTACATAAAACATTAATGAAGAAGTATTAGGTTGTTACCTCCGGTGACTCTCTACATAAACCAGAATCCATCCTGTGGTCAAAGCGGCTACTAGCTGTGCAAATATAATTAGTCGGACCGCAATAATCCTAAGGAACTGTCATAAAACTAACCAATTTTACTTTACCGTCAAGGCCTTTAATTGCTACAAAACATCCCTCAAGTCGAGACATTCCTTAGGGTTATTGTTCAATCAGATAAAAAATGGGAAGGCCGGATTTTTTCCATGTTCAACGGTTATTTCCACCCACAAGTGATCTTTGGTGGGGCGACCAACACCCAGCAAAATTTTTTCTCTGCGACAGCATCGTCACCGAACTTCACTGGGTTTTTATTTGTTGACCAGTCAATATCTTGACTGGTTTTTCATACCTACGTCAGTTACCATCTCTTGACTGGTTTTTCGATCATTAATCAGTCATCAGTTTAACTTACTATTTACTCTTCGCTGAAAATACATCTACACGCACCACGCGTAACTATTTATATCTACAAAGTTGTCGGAATAAAGTGCATATTTTAATTTGTTAACAAAGTGTTATCATCAGTTCGATTATTAAATATATTCTTTGAACAAATGGACTTCTAAAAAATCTGTTATATCCCCAGCGGGAAAAAATTCGTCTGGATTAATACCATTCCTCTACTTCGACTAGTTTCCGAAATATTCCAGAAAATGTTTTAAAATATAGCTATGCTAATAAGTTTTAAATGAATTGTATGAAGCGTCTTAGCTGTATCTCACATTCTTCCTTGTTTTTCATTTTTGCACTCAACGTATTTATAGCAAAATGATCAAAATCAGATAATAGCGGTCAGTTCGTAGAAAGTGATCATTAATATATTTGGATAAAGTATAGTATCTGGATTGCAAAATTTGTTATCTGAATATGTCTTTTCAGGGGTATTTTAGGTTATTGAAGCCGTTATTTTTAACAATAATAAACAGTTTTGAAAATTCAGCCTTATGAATATTTGACCGACAAAAATCTTAACTCTACAAATCCGTATAAGACCGTGATCATACAAAGCAGTAAAACAAGCAATGGCACAACTAATGCCAATACATCAAATGTTAATTTTACCGTTTACCGCTGTTTGTATAATCACAGTCTAACCGGCCACCTCACGGAATGATGGCCGGAAAATAAAAAATAATCCAAACTAAAATAATCCAAATAATACTCACAATTCAAATGCATACAGAGTAAGTCATACAGTAGATTAAGAGTACCAAATTTTTAAAAAGATCTCAAAGGTTTCTAAAGATTGTCATTCTAGTCCCCAATATTTTGCAGTCCGGATACTATACAAAACCCACAAATTTTAAATTATAACATAGAAAAAATGTTCAAATCGTTAAAAATGAAAAATGCCGATCGAAGTAAGAAAAAGTTGTATTTTTTGTAAAAATGCGAATACACATGAATATTTTTCAAATAAACACTATGCGTGTAGTAGCCGCTGACACCAGACTCCCTCTGTGTTCTCGTTTATAATTAGCTCTAGTTATAGTGGTAACTTCTAGGTGGCGTATGCCATGTTTTGATTGTAGTGTTAAACCTATGTGTGGTCATGTGATTATTTTCCAAGTTTTTGCATGCACGGGTTCAAAGTTAATACACTGTAATACATATACGACTGTTGATAACCCTGTATATATGTATACAGATATGTTTGTGTATACATCGGTGCCTGATACGGAAATGCTCTGAAGACAGTTGTTGCCGATGTCAGTTTATCATAAATTAATTCAATTAATGTCAATTAAAAGTTGGAATCTGGAATTCATTGATAGTGTATTGAGATGGGACTGTACAATATTTTACTATTCATTTTTATTGCATTATGGCAACCTACCATGCAATATATCCTTTTAAATAAATTTTACGGAAACTATCAAAATCAATTACGCACTCAAAATGAGTTATACAGCGGGAAATACAAATATGAGATTAAAACAATTGATATGCCAGTATGTGATATTAAACTGATGTAGAACTTTTATCGGTGACATTTGTTACGAAGTATTTTTATATGTTTACTTTTCTTGCCTATTTAATGTACATATATTCTTACATTTATAAATTACCGATTATTGCATATGCTTTACGAGAAAATCTCTCAATATACAGAGATCTAAACTTATTAAATTACTAAAGTTCTATACATTACATACGTGTATGAATCTTATTTATATTTTTTTGTATAAAAAGTAAATTATTTTAAATATATCACAGGTGGATCACTTTAGCTTTTCAGTGCCAGATACATTTAAATTACGATATCTTGTAAATAATACTTGGCAAATCAAAAAAGATGCACCTATTTTCTTTTATACTGGAAATGAAGGTAACATTGAAAATTTTGCTCAAAATACTGTAAGTATACAACCTATAGGATAATTAACTAACATTTCATTTAAACATAATTTAAAATTCCGACTTAATTCTTATATTTTACAGGGTTTTATGTGGGACATAGCTCCAGAATTTGGAGCTTTATTAATTTTTGCTGAACATCGTTACTATGGAGAATCTATGCCTTATGGCAATAAATCCTACATGGATTTGAATCATTTAGGATATCTAACATCTCGACAAGCCCTTGCAGATTATGTCGATTTGATTCAATATGTGAAATCTAAACCAGAATATAAGTATAGTCCTGTTATAGTTTTTGGTGGTTCATATGGTGGTATGCTTAGTGCATGGATACGTATGAAATATCCTCATGTTGTACAAGGGTTAGTGAAACAGTACCAACTAGAAATACAATAAGAATGATATATAATATAAATAAAAATTATATAATATTACAGAGCAATTGCATCTTCAGCTCCAATATTACAGTTTAGTGGAGTTACGGAATGTGAAGCTTTTGTACGCATAGTTACCTCAGATTTTAAAACAGCTCATACAAACTGTCCAAAACTTATTCGTAGATCATGGAATACTATCATCAATATAACATCAAGCGGTAATAGGGTAACCTATTATTTATATTGTCTTTTTATATTTTTAAAATTATTCTCTATTTTTCTAATAGACAAAGGGAGAGAGTGGTTAGCAGATAGTTGGAAATTATGTCAACCATTAAAAAATTCAAGTGATGTCCAACAACTAATGTCTTATTTGGAAGATATTTATATAAACCTTGCTGTAGTAAATTATCCATATGAAGCTAACTTTTTGACACCATTACCTGCTTACCCCGTTAAAGTAAGTATCTCAATTTACAATTAGTTTATTGTTCAATTAATCTCTAAATAAAATTATTTCATTTATGTACATTTTATAATTTACAAAATATTGTTGTTATTACAGGCTGTATGCAAACATCTAACAAATCAATCACTCGTAGGAACAGAGTTGTTAATAGCAATACACAAAGCAATTAATATATTCACCAATTATTCTAGTGAAACAAAGTGTTTAAATTTAAATGATTCTGTGCCTCAATTAGGTGCTGTTGGATGGCCTTTCCAAGCCTGTACAGAAATGGTAATGCCAATATGTTCAGATGGAATAAATGATATGTTTAAACCTCGTTCATGGAATTTGGATAGATATATCAATGACTGTATGAAACAATATTCAGTAAAACCACAGCCAAACTTAGTATGCGAACAATATGGATGTAAAGATCTGTCTACTGCAACAAATATTGTTTTCAGGTATATATATCGTCAAGTAATATCAATTTGTTTTACTTGAAACAATTGAAACAAATGTGAGATTAATATATGCATAATACAAGTCTACATATATATACTAATATTTCACATGAAATACAATTATCATTTATAATGTAATCTAATGTGTAATATAATGTAATTCATTATTTTGTTTCATTTAGTAATGGTTTAATGGATCCATGGTCTAGTGGTGGAGTATTACAGAACTTATCTTCTTCAGCAGTAGCAGTAATAATACCAGAAAGTGCACATCATCTTGACTTAAGAAGCAGTAATGCCAATGATCCATATAGTGTTGTTTTAGCACGGAAATACCATCGCTTCTTTATTAAAAAATGGATTCAAGAATACCGAGATAAAAACAAAATCTATTAGCTAAATTTTTATACTAATGTTGTGATGGGAAACTTTAATAAAAAACGAATATGCGGAAAACTATATAAGTACATAATTATTTATTTTTATTTCGTAAATTATATACAAAAAAAGCATAATATACACACAATAATAATTACAAACATCTAGTATCCTTAACTGCTTTAAGTAATTGGTAAGGAATTGAGAATAATAAGAATTTTTATTATCACAGTACTTAATGTCGTAATAAAAAGTTAAAACAGACAAAATTTTTAAATATTTTCGATAATAGAGAGTAAAAAATAATTTAAATGCAGTTAAAATCCTATTCTGCCATAGAGATGTGCTTTGCTTTCTCTATAAGTTTATTGACATAAATGATTAAGCAAGCATTAGTACACGTTAAATTTTAAACAAAATTCAAGTTACTTTTGCGTTTTTTAAATTATCATGTTTTAGTGACAAAATTTAGCGTTATATAGAAATACTTATTATAATACTATTATTAAGCTAAAGAAAATCTGGTCTTTATCAAATTATAATACATAAACGACAATGAAAAAAGACATAAGATTGCTAAGTTTTTGATAAAGATTGCGTTCCTATTGTTTTCAGTTACATTTAACTCTAATTTCCTATATCGAGCTAAACGATCTTATTTCTTATTACACAGGTACAGCACATACTTTTTCTTCCCTAAAATCTTTATATCAATTCTCCATTTAATAGTAACTTGTATAGCATGCTATTAAATATGAAAATGTAATTTCTGTGGAAGTTGATTCATTGATTTAGATTTCGTCATCTAATATTTCATAGACATCGCACAAAAATGTATCTAAATACATAAAACATAAAATCTTACTGTTATAATTCTTCTTTAAGTATTAATGGTGTGTACAATATAAGAAAATCATCCGAGTTGAAATAATAATAACTCTATCGAACTTAATTCTAACTTCTGCAATTTATGTAAATTAGCAGAAATTAAGTACTTTGCATAGCATCTAATTTTAAATTGTATGATCATACAACACAGAAATTGTAGTTCCTAATAAACCGGTCTTGTTAATTAGATATTGTTCTATTATACTGTATATACCCTTTGCTTCTATGCAGTACTTAAGATCAGTGTGAACATACCTAATTCAGAATAGAAATAAATGTATAATTGCAGAAAATACTCATTTTCTCGTATATATTATATAAACAAAAATAAATTAGAATAATGCTTTAAAAAAATTCTAAAAAATCATAGAATTGAATACTTTGTGAAATATAAATATTTTTATCATTTTATAGATTAAACATAGTTTTAGTGTGGTGTACGTCTATGTGCTGTAGTTGGCCTTGGAACTCCAGATCGGCTTCGTATTTTTTTTGGTTGTACGAAAGTATTATCAATTCCGTTATTGTAAGAGAGATATATGTTTGACATATCAGGCTGAATTTGCTAGGAATAGAAATTATTGTAAGTATGATGATTTATTACATAAATGTGATTTATTGTTAATTTTGAAATATTAATACGTACATCCTTGTTAGTTCCTAATGGTGGCGTGATTTGTGCTTTGCGCATATTGTTACCTGTATATGCTACACACTTTAATTGCCATTCCCCAATATCTTCATTCCAATGAACATATCTTTCAATCGTTGTCTAAAATAGGATTGGTACATAGATCTTTTGGCGAAAATATTTATTTTTTTAAATAAAATATTACACTGCCATAGATACCTGATATTCAACAGGAATGTAACTATTTACTATTAACTCTTGAAGTTGTAATTCTCGCCCAATACCTCTAACTCCTTCCAAAAGCCCTTCCATCTCTCTTTGATGTTCTTGCTGTAAATCAGATAACTCTGCTTTAACAGACATTAACATTGTATGTACGCGACTTAATTTCTTAGTTTTCCCTGCAGCTTCTTCTTGCAAGGAAGAATATTTCTCTTCTATATCAATACGTTCAGCTTCCTTTGCTTCAATAGCTTTTTTCAACTGTTCTTCTCTGCTTTTACGTTGTTCAAGTTCAATTGCAGCTGCAGCCAATAACTGTTCTTGAGCTTCTGCTTTTTCCAACAAATTTTCACCTCCGACTAAAATCTTATTTTGTAGATTCTGCATTTTCTCTCGTAATGCTTCTTTCTCGCTCCTAGAATAATTAATATCTTATATACTCTTCAGCGATATTCTTTAACCAATTCTCTAAAAACTTACTGAGTTCTTTTTAATTCGATAACATCTTTGTCATCGGGACTTTTATCTTCTCTTTCAGCTTTGTCAATTTTTTCATTGGAATCTATATCCCTATCTTCTAATTCTTCCATTGTTAATATTTGACTTCTTCTACGTCGAGCTTTCTTCTCATGTCTAGTCTCCCCTATTTCTTCAGAATCTTCAGATTCGTCTTCAGATTCAGACATTTCAGCACCATTTTCTTCTAATTGTTTACGTAATTGTTCGATTTCAACTTGAAACTGCCGAAGTAAAGCATCTTTTGGATCTTCATTAATTCTCGCTCTATTTTTAATATTCTTAGCGCGGTTCGCATAACGAAGTGTACTGATAGTTTCGTCATAGTTTATATCTGCTGGACTTATATTTGCACACTAAATTGAAATAATTATTTCATGAATAATGGAGAAAGAAAACGTAGAAAGGAAAGAAAATGAATAATGTTACCATTAAAGTTTTTGAGTTACCACCCAAAGAATCTTGTAACAATCTCGTGAGTTTGGAATTTCTGTAAGGCACATGTGAACTCTGACCATCAACTAATGCAGATATTACGTTACCTAGTGTCGAAAGTGATAAATTAATTTTTGTTGCTTCTCTTAAACGAACTCCAGAAGCTTTTGTCTTGCTTTGTCTTTCCGAACCCTAGAGAATATCAATGGCATGAATTAGAAAATATATTAAACTAGAGTACAGTGAGATAATGAGAATAAGAATTTCATACAGCTAAATCAACTAAATGAAGCTTCCCCATTTTTACATGTTGTTCGCCATCCTCTCCAAGTTGACTAGATTCAACTGTGATTGTAAATATTACATGAGACCTCGAACTCAATACGTTCATTGCTGTAGCTCCAACAACACCTATGTATTATATAAGAATTATATATCATATGGTTGTTCATAAGAATTTCTTATAACATTAGAAGCATGGCTGTTTCCATTATCATAGATATTAATATTTAAAATTATATATGTACAATTATATATTCTACAAAGGTACCTGACAAGATACTTACGATTCTTATTACCAAGAGACATTATTCGATCTAAATCATCAGCATTATTGACAACATAGCCACTGAGATCTTTTACAAATACTCCAATATCAGGTCTTTCCTTTACTTCTAGTCTAGTATTTTGATCTTTACCAAGTAAGTCTCTAACTTCTTCATTATAAATCTCTAAATATGTTGCACGTACAAGGAATCTATCAATCAAACATTATTTCTTTATATGTTTAATTCACACAAAATACTTAAATATAAAATTGAATACTAATGAAATTTTGATTTATTTCCTTTTCCATAAAAAATACTTACTTTTGGTTGTCATGAGCCTTAGCTATGTATCCAAAAATATGTGCAAAGGTATTAGGAATGATTCCCCTAAGTTGTGGAGATGTCTTTGCTCCTGACATAGTATATGTTTTACCAGTGCCTGTTTGTCCATATGCAAATATAGTTCCATTGTATCCTTGAAGAACTTTATCCACAATAGGTCTCGCAGTTTCATTGTAAATATCAACTTGAGTTGAATCAGTATCAAAGACAGCGTCAAAGGAAAATACTTTTGGTGGTTCTCCTTGCGCAGCATTAGGATTTTCAACTGTTATTTCACTATTTATCGTATCCACGCGTACTATATTCTTACAGTGCCCGTCCAACTCCTTTCCATTTAAAGGTCGAACACGGACCACAACCCTAACATTTTCTATTTCCCCGAGTTCTGCTGTATTGTCCTAGATAAAGGATTATTATATTATTAAAAGTAAGAATATTAAATCATGAAAAAGTTATACGATACGAGAAATAAAAGAGTAAAATATCGACAAAATTTAATTTATATTCATTATTATATTTCTTTTCCCAAATTTCTAATGAATAATACGATTACGATAATAATACGATTTGACAGCCAGAACTGTCAAAAAAATAATTCAGTATCCTTCATTTAAAACGCATGTTTCTGTGATACATAAAAATACTAACTTCAGTCCCCGGCATTGCAGCTTTATTTCCTTCTAAAGTCACATAAACACAGGATTTAAAGCATAATACTATTTAATCTAAAAATACTGGTAAAACGCAATGGACTAGCAAACGACCTCCGTAAACAAATGGATCGATTTGTATAATTATATAGCATGAAGATAGATACAAGCAGGTCACGTCATCTATAGTCCATCAAATTAAGAACTCAATGAGTAATTTACCGATATTTTATTAGAGACATTTTAGTCAATGTTACAAAGTCCTGTAGTTGTATAAATAAAATATTTCTCTTTTATTTTATCTCCATTTGCACTTAGATTTTATCTTTCAGATATTAGACTATTAGACAATAATATAAATGAAATGCAAATTCATAAACAAAGGACAATGTACATATAGATCTCGATTTTTTGACGATAAACAACTTTTATATTTACCTTGTTGTATTATTTAGTTATACTATATCATATTATAGTATGAATAGGTAAGATGATTGATTTTTCATTTATCTTACTTATGAAATATTCTTGTATATGTACAAATATAATATATATTATGAAACGAAACAGTTTGATAAAAAATAAGAGAATAAATGAAATTAAGAAATATAATGTTACAAAATGTGTGTCTAAATGTAAAGATTTATTGAATTAGATTGAATTCTGAGAGTGTCACCTAAGGTCAGATTAAATGTTCAAATCAGAGTATATTTTAGATAAAGATATGTACATATATCTCTTGTTGTATAAAATAAGTTAATAACTATATAATTATTGAGCTAATATTTTTTTTCGTGCAATTATATCATTGTCAGTGATTCCACTTTAACACTTTAACTTATCATTTATACATATGTGTTATATATATATATATAACAAGATACATGCCATTATATGTATATCATCATTATATGAGTCATTAATGTGAAATGTAGCCCCGCGGAGGTGAAATTTAGCTTCGCGGAAGCCAAATTGTTTATTATTAATAACACAAATTAAAATATATTTTTTGACATTCGATATTATGTATATACAATATATAATATAATATAACGTCATATATACAGGATGGTTGGTAACTGGTGGTACAAGCGGAAAGGGGGTGATTCTACGCGAAAAAAGGAGTGGAAAATATAGAATAAAAATTTTTCGTTCGAGGCTTTGTTTTCGAGAAAATCGATTTTGAATTTTCGCTCGGTACACGTGCGGTACGTTATAACGGATCTCTGTTGTAGATCTGTTGCCTCGATGGAAAAATTAAAAAAAAAAAAATTTTTATTCTATATTTTCGACTTTTTTTTTCGCGTAGAATCACCCCCTTTCCGCTTGTACCACCAGTTACCAACCATCCTGTATATATGACGTTATATTATATTATATATTGTATATACATAATATCGAATGTCAAAAAATATATTTTAATTTGTGTTATTAATAATAAACAATTTGGCTTCCGCGAAGCTAAATTTCACCTCCGCGGGGCTACATTTCACATTAATGACTCATATAACTTTTATACAACTATCAATAATAATATTCGTGTATCTATATCTCTCTTGTAACAGGAGACAGAAGCGAATCATGATTACATTTACAAGTAATAAGAATAAAATTTACCAGTTTAAAAATTTTATATAATATCATTATAACATTATTATAACAAAATGAATGATATTGAAATAAAATGATAATAATTAACTAGTAGGAGAAAAGGAACGAATGAAGAAACGTACGAAGTACGCTCAAACCATGTACTTATATACAGGATACGAGTCACTGAGATTTATAAAAAAAAAAAACAGGGAAAAAGGAAACGTTAACCTTAGAAAAGTTCCATAGGCGACAAATATCCAATTTACAGTGACAATCGTTGAGCAAAGATTGCATGCATATGCAGTGTGAACAATAGGAAACAAATCCCTCTCCCTGTTTTCTAGTCATTCCCCTCTGTATGTCGTACACTGGGACCCTGATGCATATCCCCACCTAGAGAAAGAGTGTACTCGTTTGAAGCGAAAGAGCAGCTGACGACCGTAACAATACATTTTCTGCACGCGAGAGCAATACACCCTACGCAGGGTTACGTTACAAGAAAAGACGGTGAACTTGGTGATACGCACGCCACTGTCTGCTAGCTGCTAGATATACCGGTGTTACAGTGATGTAAAGTTACCAGGACGCGTAGGCAGCAGGTAAGGACCTATTCGCTTCGACGAAATATCGATCTTCCTATTCCAATACATATATGAACAATCAGACACATTAATATATGCCTACAAAAAAATACGATATAAATACATGGTGGAAAAATAAGGACTTATAATATGTATGTTATGTATTTCTGAAGATGATTAATCTCATTTGTTTGGGATTAGCGAAATGGAACTAATAAAGAACAAATTATATGTAATTTGTTTAAAATTGATATTTATATTGGAAAATATAATTCCGACGCTGCAGGGTGGCTTTACGTTAGCGGTAATTATGGAGATAAAAAAACATAATTTAAAAATTATAAAATGAGATCATATTTTAATGATTTTCCTCAAAAATATTTTTTATATGGTTATTCAGTATGTATTTAAATAGTAGTTTAAACGATTGTATCTGGTGTTTGTTGATCTTTTTTTCTATTCATATGTAAAGAGGGCGTTTTATCAAAAAACCAGTTATTTCGAATTAGGCTTAGCTTTAGGCGTGTATGTTTGTATATATTTGTGTACGACAACATTTTCAGTTTTACTCTAAAACATGAGCTTTTCAATTTCTTCCATACAAGGAATGCAAAAATTGACCAAAAGATTTACAACATTGTTATTTCGCAAATTAAAATATTTTATTATATCGATCGAATATATCTACTCGTAGAGATCCTAATCGAAGTGGATGTTACTCATTTCTCATTCAGACATATGTACATATTATTTCATTCATCTTTCTAAAGCGTGCGTATAAAGAATGCTCGCAAAACGTAAACTATGTATACTTTAGACTTACCTATACATAATTAAAATATCGTTTAAATATAGCAAAAATATAATTATATAAATAAAATATAATTACAATATACAGCAGAATGGAGCATATCTGTATATTACAACATTTATAAATTACAATAATATCTTATTTTAATTTAGAAACCTAGAAACTATTAATTGCTATAAATCGATTAGTCAGTGTCAGAGAAAGGTACACCAAAAAAAAAAAAAAAAATAAAATGGAATAGTGATTAGTGCATAGATAGAATGAGATTTAATATATTCTATTTTCGCAATATACCTGATTTCTTGCAAAAAAGAGATAAAGAAGGGAAAAAGGAAGAAAGGAAAGGAGGGAACGAAGCGATAGAAAAGACTGCTATCAAAGCAGTGGAAATAGGAAAAAGATAGACCCAACAATTTTGTGAAGAAAGAAAGACAGGAGATGCAGAAGAGAGACAGGGAAAGTCAGAGGAAGTATGAAACACAGGTGTAAGAAAGAAAAATAAGATAGGAAAGGCGAGGAGAAAGAATAGAGAAGATTAAGGAGGGAAGAAAGGAAAAAGGTGGAAAAGAAGGACGGAGAGCGAGTGAAGCAGAAAGAGAGGACAGGACGGAAATAGTAGGGAGAGGTTCTGTTACCTCTTACCTGGTTTGCTCTCCTCTCGTGACGGCAGGTCAGTGTTTCTATACTCGTGAACGAGGACGGATGCGTCGACCGGTTATGCGTGGTCATTTTCACGCAAGAAAGTCTGTCTTCCAGCTCCTTGCTTGTTGTCGTCGAATAGTGTATGATCAGTGAGATCGGTTTGAGGATAGAAATGTGGAAACGTACGCAAACGGAGCAACAATTTCTCTACGCGATAAGATAGATAATTTTGACATAGGGTATGTATGTTATCGTATCATTCTAATTACAACTCACGAAATTCTAATTATACCGCATGGAAGTTATGGAAAACACGCTTTCGCTCGCAGGACCAGGAAAACGATATACATGCATATGTAGTTATGTATGTCATTCGTGAAAGTGTGAAAGGATTCTTATATTATGCATATGTACATATACCAGCTATCAAGGTCAGTATATTATTCACGAAAAAGTAAGACGTTCGTTAATGGGTAAAATGCTATCACACGCGTTGAATCGTCGAAATTGCTGGTCTCATACGTATGTACATTTGTATGTAAATAACGTACGTAAGTACATACAATTGACATACCACCAAACGATACGCGGCTAGAATTGTACATATTACTTTCCAGCGCACGTGTTATTACTACGTGAATTGGCTCATAATGAATTGTCGCATTTCCCTATGCTGGAAAAGCTTGATGTGGTCGCTTGACTCGTATAAACATAATCCGTAAAACTAGTCTAACGGAAATAATTCTCTTCGATGATAGCTACAATATTTTTCACGCTGTCCCGCGTAAGGAAAGCTGGTGTAGTTATTAGTTTTATGAAAAGAGAAAGAAATGAAAGACACTGAACTTGGTATAAACGTTGCTAGAATGTTGCTAGTAGAAAATTCTTATGTCGATTAACTTACGATTAATTCTATTGGTATTCTATTTATAGGTTATATTTTTCGTTTCTTTACTGCCTTGAACAGCTTAAATGTTATTCACCTTTAAAAAAAACAAATATCTTTCTTAAACAATTAATTAACGCAAGTTTCATTAATTAATTTAATAGTATGCTATTTTGTTCGGTCCAGTAGTTTAGAAATAAGAGAGCAAACAGATAGTTGGCAGATAATTGTAGAAACGAAGTCTGTTAATATTAATTGTGGAAAGTAAACTAGTGTACATCTCTCACAATGTATACGCTGGTATGTCAGTATAAATATGTAAATAAGTTCAGAATAGGAAGCTAGTCAGAGTGTCAATTCCTTCGACAAAACAAGAACAGGTTTCAGAAAGAACTTCACCAACTCTGTGAAAGGTGTTGTCTTCTAAGGTATACGTAGAAATATGCCAGAGGAAAAAAATACATTTACTTTAGAAGTAAATTTAATAAAATCCATTACGAGAAAATTCAATGATTTCACATTATTAAATATCGATCATTTATATTTAATATTTATTATGTTATTTCGTGTAAACGTCCAATTACAGCAGATATATACAGATATATACACATATTTTATTGTTTCTCTATAGCTGATATAAATCAAAGTTGTTCAACACTTTTGCTGATAATAAAATATCTTTTGTCAGAAAACACAGTAATGTTACTCTTTAATATGATAATGTTTAATTTAACACTACTGGTCGTTGCTTCATCTTTCTGCCTGATGTTTTCCGTCTAAATGTACAATATATGGTGCGACAGCAGTACTGTCAAATGCACGATACATACGCGTGTATATATGTACCTTTTTCACGCAGTGTTGGTGACGCATGCGTTTCAACTACTTAATAGTACCTAATATATGTACAACCAGTTCGTGAAGACAATTAAATATTTAATTGATTTTATTGTCATTTTTTATGTATGCATAGATGTGTATATATATGTATATATAAAATTAAATAATGCGTCGCATCTATTGCGTTTTTATTTTCATCAAATATTTATTATTATTGCGTCGCCACGCTTACAAGCAAAATGTTATTTCTCGTCGATTTACTATTGATTCGCCAATAGAATGGCTGATAAAGAAATTAGGTGTCCAAAAGAGTTTAAGGAGTCTCTTATACATTTCTAAGAAGAGTTAGAAATGATGCTTTGGACGATAATTCAGAAGATACGCCACTTATACGTAGCGATTCTGACAGTTCGTTGTCAGATAGCACCGATGTATGTACAGTTGAAGATATGGTAATTGATGATATATATATCATTATTCTCAATACCAATTGTTCCAATACCAACTTTATCTGATATTCCAGTATATTGGGATGGTAATGGGGATTCAATTTTCAATGAAGAATTCAATTTACAAACTAAAGCAAACTCTTAATCGATAGTAATTTTCTTGATATATGTGTCATATGAGTTGATGGTTGACAGCCGAAAATTTCAATGTGCAACTTAATGAACTATTTCTAACGAAAGGGCAACAATTCATAACATTTTCCAACTGGAAAGTCATCCCTAAAGAGAGACTTTACCGAAACAATGTAGATATTATTCGTTAGATAACAAACGAAGAGGCAACATCAAACCAATAAAAAAATTGTCAAGCAAACTTCTGTTTTGGAAATTGTTTCAAAAAATTTCATTTCGATATGCGATGATTTCAAAATTTATGTATTTGCTATTAACATATTATGAAACATAATTTGCATTGCTTGATATTTCGCAGCTTTCTTTTCATTTATATATACATATAATAATTATATATATTAAATATATAACATATAACATGGCGGTACAAGCGAAAAGGGGGTGATTCTACGCGAAAAAAGAAGTCGAAAATATAGAATAAAAATTTTTCGTTCGAGGCTTTGTTTTCGAGAAAATCGAATTTGAATTTTCGGTCGGTACGCGTGCATTTTATCACGTCTCGTTATAACGGATCTCACTGTAGATCGTTGTCTCGATGGAAAAATTAAAAAAAAAAATTAAAAAAGAAAAAATTTTTATTCTATATTTTCGACTTCTTTTTTCGCGTAGAATCACCCCCTTTTCGCTTGTACCGCCATGTTATATGTTATATATTTAATATATATAATTATTATATGTATATATAAATGAAAAGAAAGCTGCGAAATATCAAGCAATGCAAATTATGTTTCATAATATGTTAATAGCAAATACATAAATTTTGAAATCATCGCATATCGAAATGAAATTTTTTGAAACAATTTCCAAAACAGAAGTTTGCTTGACAATTTTTTTATTGGTTTGATGTTGCCTCTTCGTTTGTTATCTAACGAATAATATCTACATTGTTTCGGTAAAGTCTCTCTTTAGGGATGACTTTCCAGTTGGAAAATGTTATGAATTGTTGCCCTTTCGTTAGAAATAGTTCATTAAGTTGCACATTGAAATTTTCGGCTGTCAACCATCAACTCATATGACACATATATCAAGAAAATTACTATCGATTAAGAGTTTGCTTTAGTTTGTAAATTGAATTCTTCATTGAAAATTGAATCCCCATTACCATCCCAATATACTGGAATATCAGATAAAGTTGGTATTGGAACAATTGGTATTGAGAATAATGATATATATATCATCAATTACCATATCTTCAACTGTACATACATCGGTGCTATCTGACAACGAACTGTCAGAATCGCTACGTATAAGTGGCGTATCTTCTGAATTATCGTCCAAAGCATCATTTCTAACTCTTCTTAGAAATGTATAAGAGACTCCTTAAACTCTTTTGGACACCTAATTTCTTTATCAGCCATTCTATTGGCGAATCAATAGTAAATCGACGAGAAATAACATTTTGCTTGTAAGCGTGGCGACGCAATAATAATAAATATTTGATGAAAATAAAAACGCAATAGATGCGACGCATTATTGAAACAAATAACGAAACGAAACAAATGCATCGGTAGCATTATTAGAACAAATCATATGACATAACATATATGTCAGTTGTAACGAAACTGTTAATCGATTATATCATTTTTGAAGGAAGTGGCTCTCACGTCTATTTACTTTTACTTCTTGTATGATACGTATGTAGATATCATCTTTATTTATCATGAATTTAACAAGATGCAGTGAGCTAACGAGATGATATACATGTTTTGTTACTACATATTTTCTTCATTTATAAAGAAATCAATTATCCACTTCCCAAACCCAAAACAATATTCATTGCATATTATATTTCGAATTTAATTACAAATAAATAGGAAATGAAAGCATTACATATACACGGTTATTATAACTTTTATATTATCGAAAAAATATGTGTTTTGAAGATGTCGATATTTTTCAAGCTATAGGCTCATATGTTATTTCAAATAAATTCCATAATGAAAAGCTATCAATTTGCGCACATAATCGACACAGGGCGACGCGTGACCTGAGATGCGTCCCTGAGATGCTTTTTTTTTCAAGAAATTCTCTGAAATTCTCGAGGTAGACGGTGAGCACATTGCACCATAAACGCGGAGTCGTTGGATCGGTACGTTATGTACGGGTTGTGGCAATGTAATGCGGTATAGTAAGGTATGGCGCGTAAGACAGATGTTGGTCAAGAAACAAATAAAAGAGAAAGAAAAGGAAAGAGAGGTCGACGACGAGAGCTGGTAGTTTGAAAGCAATCCCACAATCTGACGAGTACTACATTACTATCATTAGTCATTTCAGGATATCTTTTACAAAAGATCTTAATGATTTATAACGTTAAGCTTAATGTTAAGCCGTAATACATATTCTTACGAACGAATAGCCTTTAGTTTTGGAAAAATTAATATACCATCGGATCATTCTTCCTTCGATTTATTGAACTTTATTTGCAAACATTCATCTGGATACGTACCATGATGTTGTCGATATAATTACTATTTTATCTTAGTCGCTTCACAATATAACAATCGGACAACATGTAGGTACATATTTAGCGAAGTGTTCGCTCCAGTTCCTAGATGACTTAAGAAATCGAAGAAACTCCTGATAAATCTACTAATGACAGGAAACACCGAATGACATTATACGCACTATACACAAAATATAAATCATTATTATCTATACCTATAATCATATCCTATTACTATTATTATTGTTGTTGTTGTTGTTGTTGTTGTTATGGAACCGTTACCATTACTATTACCTGTTATAAAGGTTTTTAATAGCGCCGGATGAAAATGTTTTCTGGCGTGGAAATTTTACTTGTCGACATGTTGCACGCACAATGCCGTTAAGCAACGGTCCCTATTTACAAACGCCATTAGCATCATAGATTTCAGGGGCCAGCATGGTGATAATATACTCTTACATTGCGCTTACGTGCACATGATATTAATCATTGATCTAACATCGTCATTCTTCGTAGTAAATATGTTTTAAATTTAGATAATTTGTTATTAGTTTGCAAGATAAAATACTATACAGGGTGGTTGGTAACTGGTAGTACAAGCGGAAAGGGGGTAATTCTACGCTAAAAAAGAAGTCGAAAATATAGAATAACAATTTTTTTTTTTTAATTTTTCCATCGAGACAACGATCTACAGTGAGATCCGTTATAACGTACCGCACGCGTACCGAGCGAAAATTCAAAGTCGATTTTCTCGAAAACAAAGTCTCGAACGAAAAATTTTTATTCTATATTTTCGACTTCTTTTTTCGTGTAGAATCACCCCTTTTCCGCTTGTACCATCAGTTACCAACCACCCTGTATATTACATAAAATACTAAAATATAATTCGTATCGGAAAAAGTTAAACAAACTTGGAGTATACAGAGATGTAATAAATTTAATAAATAGTTCACTTCTATTACCTACATTTCATGGAAATTGCTATATATTTATTAAAACGAATTTAATCATTGTAAATGGATAAATTTTTATTGCCTTAAAATTTAATGAAAGGAAAAGAAAATGAATTATGGATTATCATATAAATATGAAATAAAGAAGAAAGGAAATCTTTCTAACGAAAAATAATAAATTTTCTTTAACAGATAACAAGATTTCGTATACATGAATACATGTAGCATAAAAACATACTATATGTATATAATGTACACCGATCCTTGATTAATCAATCCTCCAGTTTTTAGAGCAATACAATTCTAATCAATCGCAGAAACATATTTGTGTTCGTGACTCGTGATAAGGGTGGCGCAAGCGCGAATATAACCAGTTCTTTTCGAGAAAACAGATGGCCGGTGGCGTCCTTGGCGTACTAACAATTTGTTCGTATCCAGTACGAGTCCGTGTGCCGGTAGGAAAGGATCCGCGTTCTTCCACTAACAATGGAAAATACGAATATGAATCTCCGTCATCCATCGATTTCAATTATTATGGTGCCGTGAGAAATGGAAAACGGATTTTCCATTAAGATTATTTACTGATTTAACAGAAACATTGTTTACCTCCAAATACCTAGTTCTATTTGAAGTAACAAAGAGAAGAATCGAGTTTTATATATAATGAATCGGTGCGTTTACACAAAAGTAAATTTTTCTTTGAATTTCGATTAAAAATGTTAAAGTTTGAGGAATTTAATAAAATATATTTTATTAATATATTTTAGCTTATGAAATCATTCAAGATAATCCAAATCAGAATCGAAAATCGTTGTGCAATTATTCGTTTCTCTAGTCTACACTCTAAACTCTAGAGGAAGAAATCTTACTTGAAAAAATTTGTAAACTTTTCGTGAAGAAATTTCTTTCATTCTCTCTAATGCAATTGCAGAATTTTTAAATTATTCAGATAACGTTCAGAAACAATTCAAACGACGATAAAGACTTGAAGACGAAAATACAGTGAAAAACACTATGTGAAAATTGAATAAATTTTTCAAAATATAATCTTCAGCTTAATATTAGAGAAGAAAGCGTCACAGAACGATATTGAAAAATTTTAGTAACGTACTTACCTCGTGTCGAAAGAAAATTTTGTACAGCTTATCAAAGAGCAGTTATATTATATCACGAACTCCATCAATCGTAAGTGTTTTATTTTCTTCTTTCGAATTACTTCGAGGCACGACTCTTTCCTTGCTTATAGTATCATACGTATCATACGAAAATTCCCGAGTGAACACGTACATAGATTCAAATTAACAGCATCGTAAGAATACCGCTATCAAATATTTATCCTTAGAACGATGATTCATTAAAAAGAGCCGAGCAAGGCGAGGTTTCCAATGCCCGTATTTCTATTTAAAGATCGTTAAATCTATAGTCGTTTTGTGTACGATTTGTCAAAACATTCTTGGTTGGCTAATGTTTCTGTTCGAGGTCTTTAATCGATGATTTTATTAGAATAAAAGTGACGACGGAATAGGACGCCACGGTGAGAGTATCACGGTGAAAATCAAGAAGTCGTTCGAAAAACAAGTATGCAGCTACTTTCCAGCTTTATGACGAGGCACCTGACACGAGGAACATCCTTGAAAAAAGGTATGATACTTCGGTCCGAGCATCAGGTGAACACTCATTTAGAACAATAGCACCGTAATTACTACAACAGAAATACTAGCTTCTAGGACTACGTTTTTCTTTACTAGACTTCTCTTAGTCGTCGATTGTTTCCTTTCCTTTCTTTCCTTTCTTTCCTTCCTTTCTCTTGATACATAGATACTCAATAACGATTTTCTCACGATCAAAGGATGTATCGAAACTAAATTGTAACAATTTTTAGTGTGTATTTTTCTATGGTATGGGCATGA
Source organism: Bombus impatiens (assembly GCF_000188095.3). Classification (NCBI taxonomy): domain Eukaryota; kingdom Metazoa; phylum Arthropoda; class Insecta; order Hymenoptera; family Apidae; genus Bombus; species Bombus impatiens. The sequence continues at coordinate 156,988 of NT_176893.1, read as the reverse complement.
TTGTAACATATTCATTCATTTCGATTTCCAATTTTTCCAATTATAATTTGTACCAATTTATAATTTTATAATTACCAATTTATAATTGGTACAAATTATAACCACCCACACAGTACAAAATATCAAACAAGTTAAAGTTTGGTGTATATACATACATACTCAAAGAGGAAATATGCTATTTCACACTCATGTAACGCATCGTTAACTTGCATTACACGCTGAAAGAATGTATCTTGAACAAAAATAAGAAAGAATAAATAAATACAAGCTTAGTATGATACCATTCTATCAAAGGTAGAAAGCGCATGATCTACATTATTTGATCAATATGAACCGAAATATCCAAGTAAAGTTTGAAAGAAGGTCTTATAATCACGCGATATTAGTATTCTACGATCAGTGCGGATAGTGCGGTGATTCTTAATTAAAGCATTGCCTTTTGTATTCAAGACATACACTTTCTGTAAGTGTGGCCCAACGAATGTTAATTGCAGTTCGAGCAGGTTTGAATATTTTGACGTACATACATAAATATATTTCAAATACACCGAAAACTGTCTACTTTTGGTCTTACGATAATAATCAGTACATGGTACTTTAATCGCTTCGCAAGCGTATACGAGATATATCGCGATACAATATTATTCGTACGATGGTCACGGACGAGTTATCCTGCAACGCAATACCGTTCGTATAACGGCATTACGAGATTACCGCATTACGATATGCCGCGAGTCTGCTTTTCTGTAATTACAGCTTCTAATAAACAAACACGCGGGATAACTCGTCTGTGATCACTGTACGAACAATATTGTGTCGTGAGGTATCTTGTTCGTGGTAGCGAAGCGGTTAATAGAGTAAGATATCTTAACGCCCCTTAGCGTTACATACCTATCATTTAAAAAATGTTGTGCCCTTTATTATTGTATTTTCGAAATAATGCACAGCTCAGAAAATGATCATGCAAAGGATTGAATATAGCGGTTGAAAAAATGCATTTTCAACACAGCACTTCTTTCGCGTTTTAACATAGCAGACAAAAGTTGTTTCCGGTGAACTCTGTAAACTCACATTGTGAATGTATCGTATGTAGAAAATAATATTAGGGGACACTGCAAAGAAGATTTTTCTTTCAAAAATGAGCCATGTGCCTAAAAATCGCTACGTTTTTTAGAATTCGAAATCCAGCAATAATTACTGGATATCAATATGGTTGAAAAATAAAGAAGAAACATCAGGTTGATATCAATGAAGGATATCCGAAAGATTGAAATTGTTTGTAGATATGGAGATACGTTATAAAAACAGTACATTCTTTTCTATACCTGATATTTAAATAATTGTAATAAATGATTGAATTTTATATTAATTTCTATTCGTTTTATTTTTTTTTTTTTTTTATCTGTTCGCACTTGAAAAGAATTGGCTTTTTGGCTTTAAAAAGTATGGATTCACAGTTCTGTAACACGAGTACTAGAAAGTATGTTAACGCTTGGAAAGGTTGTGGTATCAATTTCTATGCAAGGGGCATTTGTAATGCCAAGGTCTTGTCCTCGATTGTTCCTGCTTGTAGCCTTAAGTATATCAGGGAGTGTATACGTACTGACGTTTCACTTTTTAGTCGTAAAATCATATCGTTCAGAAATCTGTAAACGAATCTAAGATCGTACGTAATATGTGTAGGGTAATACATATTGCCGTCCATTAAAAAAACAAAAACTATATATGTACATATCTAGTAGTAAAAAAAGTACACTGTTCTTTCAATTAAAAATTATCACACTTGTACCAACTCGTAGACTCCAATAACATTGAAAAATATGAAAAATATTCTATGAATATTTCATATAATCACTTTTATCTTTTTAATATCAAATGTTAAAAAGCACATACATATGACAATCATTTTTATCATAACCATTTTAATCATGATTACTAAATATATAATTTTCCAAATGCTCGTAATAATTATAAATTCATACATGTATGTATACAAGAAGGATTTATTTGTATTTAAAATTAATGAAAATTTTCTTTCTTTTATTCTTATAATTTTCTTGCTTTTATAAGCAGAGTGTATAAACGAATGCCGTTTATGAGTGTTTTATACAATTCAAATGAAATATAATGCCTTGGAAATTTAATAATTAACGAATTAGACAAATTTACTTCGTAACTGGTCAAAAATAATAAAATATCACCATATTTAGATTTATAGATTTAGTTTGTTGATATGCAAGTAGAAAACGAATAAATGTTAATGAATTCAATCAGTAAATTGTACCACGCACTAACATAATTAATCTTTTCTATTCAAAAAGAAAAATATGATATTTTTTTCATTGAAATACAAACAATAAAAAAGGGATGTAAGATCGCAGATATCTTGTTTATCGGTTTCAATCTCGAAATCGCGTTCAGGATTCACGCGACGTTTACAGGGGACGAACATAAATCGAGGTAGACAACTTAACAAATGAATCAAGTAAACGCGACATTTCTCGAAGAGCGTCCTGAATTCATCGTACATGTAGATTGCGGTATCATTAATTGCGTCCAAACGACGTCCATCCTTGTACTTTCAGTAGGATTGTAATTGATATGCATAATAGTTGGGAAAACATTAGGCACGAAAGAATCTCAACATCGTATGAGAACATAGTCATTAACCGTGCGGTCAAAAAGAACCGAGTCGACTAAGGCATTTTATGTGAAAATGTGTTGTATGGATCGTACTTTAAAAAATTAACTTCCATGCATATCCATAATGTTATAGTATAATATGTTGCATCTTTTTGGATTCAATCGCATCAACTTATCTACATATTTGGGAAAGTTCGTTCCGATTTTTAAAGAAAATTCAAACGCACCACATTTATATTTCGATATACATTTATTGAATTATATAGTATTATATAATTATATACATTTTGTTCCACAGCCTTTCTCCATCTTTCACGTAGTTTGAATATTCCATTCCTTCTAGAGCCTTTCAGATTTTTCGGTGAAAAACTTTTCAATATGATTTTTTATGTCAACCAAAGAGTTAAAGTTTCTGCGATTAAGAGAATTTTGTAATGATCTAAATAGATACAAATCTGAGGGCACAATGTCTGGCGAATACAGTGGGTGGGATAACACATCTCAACCAAGCTTCAACAGTTTTTGTAGAGTAATCAAAGATACATGAAGCTGCGCATTGTCCTGAAGAAACACGACGTCCGTCTGATTCGCTAGTTCTGGACATTTTTGTTCAATTGCCGTCTTTAATTCGTCTAATTGCGAGCAATATTTTTCCAAATTTATCGTTTGGTTGTTTGGTAGAAGCACGTAATACAGGATTCCTTTCCAATCTCATCAGACACAGAGCATGACTTTCTTCGGATAAAGACTGGTTTTTGAGGTGGCCAAAGGGGATTCATTCAGCTCTCCCCAAGAACTTTTCCGCTTAATATTATTACAAATAATCCATGTTTTATCATCCATCACTATTTAGTTAAAAAATGAGGTCTCCTTGTTGCGTTTATAGAGTGAGTCACAAATGGAAATGCATCAGGTGTTTTTCCGTAATCGTTGGGAAGCCATACATCAAGCTTCACAAAATGCTCGTGGGTGGTGGATTTTGATATTTTTAACGTTTCCGCTAATTCATGTATCGTATAGCGTGGGTTATTCTCGATCAATGTTTTGATCTGATCTTCATCAATGGTGGAGGGTGTCCTTGATCTTCAAGATTGAAATCACCAGCTTTAAACTTACCAAACCACTTCCGCGCAGTTCTTTCAGTTATAGCACCGTCATCATAAACAACGCATCTTGTTTGCTGCTTGTGTGACGTTTTTGCCTTTCCGGTAGAAGAAAAGTATCAAATGCCTATGACGCACTTTGTTTCCTCCCATATTTAAGAGCGTATAAAATTAACAAAAATTAATGTATCCTAATCAAACTTTTTTCTAAGCTTGCCTAAAATATCACCTTTTGGAATATGTATACATGTAATTTGTTTTCAATCATTCTGATATGTTCAGATCTGCCTTAATGTCACCTACCAAAAATCGGCACGAACTTTCCGAGCAACTCAATAATTTTGCTTAACTTTAGTAATTAAAAAAATACCTTTTGATATGTAATTTAATATCTAGTATTTAATAACTTGTAGAAAGTACTACTTCTTTCTTATACTTATTGTATTTATTACATTATTAATTATATTTATATGTAACTATGAATAAAATAATTACTTATGAATTGATGTATTTCATTTATTTTCTTCAACAACGAATAGCTCATTGTTAGATAAGAATATTAATTAATTAATCTTAATCATTTCTTTTCGCTTTATTTTATAAATACATCGTACTTATATTGAACATACATACATGACTTAAGTTAATCGATTAGCGTTAAGCAGTTATAATTATAACAGAATATCATAAGATTTTTCTAGAATAAGATTAACACTTAACTTCTTTGTTTGCCTTTCTTTCTTTTTTTCAGGAAAACGTGAAATTACTAGAGGCGGTAATTGCTCAGGTTGCATAGGAGGTCCAGCCAAAGCGATTAACGATACCATTCGATACAGTACTGTACCTGGGGATGCCAATATGATCCCTGAGGATACCGCACCCGACGAAGATTTCGCTTTAACTATTACTCAAAAATCTCAGGTGCGACAAATTCTTTTGTTTTATTCATAATGCATGTCGTACTTATCTACTACACACATCAAAGTTTGTGACACAAGATAAATGACAGACAAATTTTTCCATGTAAATGACATTAACAAGTGTCATTTAGTAGGAAATTGAATATTTTCCAGGTTGTAACATGTATAAATTTAATATTCTAATAGCAATAATAATAATAATTGTAGTAGTAATAGTAGTAGTAGTAGCAGTAGTAGTAGCAGTAGCAATATATATAGGAAATACTTTCCAGTATTTAAATGTCCCTTCGCTAGTTTTACAAAATAAACACTTCTTTTCTTCGTCACTCACCCAAATATATATATACGTTCTCCAAGTTATTACACGTTGCTCTTGTTAATAGCGTTTGCTTCCCCTCCTTTCTTTTTTTCTTTAAACATTTTGATAAAGCTCCTGTGGTTGTTTTCCTATACTTCATATTGTATCTAGATCTTTGTATTTCACTCCATTGTTTGTCTTTCATCTTTTTTCCTCTTTGGTAGAATCTCTCTTGCATCCACCTTTCTCTCCCATAATTACTTTATTCTTTCTTGGCTATATCTACATTCTTTGAAATGTTCCAGCATTTCTTTCAGTCTTTTACTATCTCCTTTTCCGGCTTTTCTTTCCTTTAGGCAGTATTTGAAGAGGTTTTCTCCTCTATCTTCCTTTCGTATTTCATCTGTCATTTTGGAGATATAATCTGGCGTCTGTTGGTCCATAGTAGCATCCTAACATCCATCTAATATATCTTTCCAATTCCTTTCAACTTCCGTCTTCTCTAATATTCTAATATAAATGTTAATTGATATTTCTTATACTAGATCACATGAATACTTATTATATGTACAGAGCAGCGTTCACAATTGATCCAAAAATAAGATCCTTTTTTATCATCATTTGCCTGAAAAGATATTCAATTATAGTTAATCAGAATTATATCCATAATGTTTAAAGGATGAAGCGATATGATAGAAAAAAAAGTTGAATGATTTCAAATGAAACTACACGTGTGTATTTATATAATTTAACAAATTTATATTGATACTTTTTAATATCGTTCTCCGTTTATGGTCTTTAGATTGTTACCAACAACTTATTATTTACAATTAGCTGTAAATCAATCTTTCTTGTGCATTAAATGTTTAGGCTAATAATATAGATACCATTTTATCTCTTACATTATTTTGTAGCCAAAAGTCTTGATTATTTGAAAACTATTTAAAAAATATGTGTACTACTGAGTTATTACTCTCTTAATCTTTCATATACATGTATGCATTTGAAACGGTTAGCTATATTTAAACTAGATTACCGTGTATACACATATCATTATTATTTGATGAGAAGATCGCCTAAATTTTATTCATTGGACAGGATTATGAATATGTGTACATTATACATACATATGTTTTCGATGTACGATCACATAGTTAATGAACATATTGAGATTAATAGTGTGCTTCTAATATTAATCGCCACCAGCTTTTGCCAACATATTAAATTATTCATTCGATAATACCGCAAAAAGGCTGTCACAATATGATACTTATTACAATTTTTCAACCACTTAATGTGTATGACTAAAAAATCGTGGATGCCACACCGCAATTAACAACCAATACTTGAAAGTTTCTATCTGTGGTACTTGAATTAAATTAATTAAAGGTAAATTAGTACCTACCTATGTATTAAAGTAAAAAATACGTATAAATATCTCGGTATGATAATGATCAAAATTGTTACGATACGAAATTACTATTGTTCATGAAAATCTCTCTTATTGACATTGTTTCATTTCATGCAAAATGCATTACACGCAGCTACACATATACATAATTCTAATGGTCCGTGTTCTTGCAACAGCGGTAGGAATTTTTTGACGGAATTTACGTGATTCGAATTGTCAACCTCACCAAAGGAACAGGCACACAAGAGATTTTCCGGGAAATATTCCTTGAGGGTTCTCGAGTAGATGCGACTGAACGTCGCGTCGCGTCGAGTCGGTTGAATCGTTGACTTGAAAATACGTTGTGTATTATTTCTTATACTATATATACTTTCACGAAATTAAATTATTCCTTTATGAAAGAATTATAATTTATTAAAAAAAGAAACAGTAATATCTAAGGTAAGGGTAAGGGTAATGGGTAACGCTGAACTTAAATATAATTTATATAATAATAATATAATTATATAATAATAATTTAATTTATATAATAATAATTTATATAATAATAAAGGGAAATGTAATTATACGACTAATTACACGATTTCAATCCTAGTAAGAATGAAATGTTTACTGCTGCTAGAAAATTTGTAATTTTGTCTTTACTTACTTTACTAAAAGACAAGTTTGTAATGTTACAGAATATACATCCACTTATATAATGGATTCACCGTTCCCAACGTGTAATAGTGGGATATTTCAATCTTAAGTAATTAGATATTCATACTAGATGCAAAAGAAAAATTATTATATACGTGGGAAATACTCCAAGTAACGCTTTCCAGAGCGGAACTCGTGAGACTTGTTGAGTGATTTTTATCGCTGCATTCCTTACCTTGTCGACGCCACAGAGGAAAGAATCGGTCTCCCTATTAAGATGCGAATTCCTCGAAGAAAAAACATTTATTTCTATCGCAAAAGGTCTTTATTCCTTGCACAATGTTAGTTCTACGAAAAAGAAAACAAATTTACCAAAACAAATTAATAATTGCAACGCAAGAAGCAAACTAGAATACGTTAAAATATTATATTGAAATTTTAATGTTCTATTAACATTTATATTTAACGCAATAACGAATGTTTTTTACGGTATTGTTATTTATAATATACACTTGTTTCATTGACGACACTATTTCCATTGCTACACGCTAAGAAATTCCTTCAACTTTCGAAAATAGGTACAGTTAACATTCATAAATAAAACATATTATAGACCCGTTACACCCGATCACGTTCTACAATCTCTCAGGCGTTTATCGTTTGCAGGAAAATTGTCTCGAAAATTATTGTTCAGAAGTTATATTCTTTACACAATTTAGATACATCTGCTGCACTTAGAAATAATACCAATGCGACGCGATGCAAGGTACGTGCATATACGTATACGCTTAAGTATTCGTGAAGGTACAAATTGCGATGTAACATATTCGTCAGGTTTGATACGCTTTCAAAAATTCCAGGATATCCTCATACGTTTGTTTACGCTACGCGGTCTCATTGTCGCGGCGTACACCAATGTGATTATCGTGATGGTATCATAAAACTGATCAAAACAGGGCAAGTTTATGTTATATTAATGCTTTTGTTATCATCCGTCGTATGTAAATGGCAAATGGTAAAGATGTACATTATCCAAGGATATCTGTTTCTTCTTGAAACACCACAGATCGATATAATTATTTACGATCGATTTTGATCATAAATACGTTAGCATTGGGCGACTTTCTAATTAATGAAATGTTACGTTCTTGACAAGACAGATAGTATTACTATCATGCAAACGTACATAAAAGCTATAAGGCAAGTTTTTCTTTATGATGTGGATATCTAAAGTTTACCAGGTAGGATCGAAGGATACGTGAAAAGAATACGTTTGTACCAAACAAAACCAAGACCCGTCATCCCTAACGTTTTATTAATATATACTTTTAAATCTTCATTCATATTCAAACGTTAGTGCATTGATTTGATTACAACTTTTTTGATTATCTATTAAGACCTATTTGCGAGACTATACGCTTTTACAATTATTTATACATGATACATTAAGACATTATCTTCGTGCAAAAATATCGTGATTACTTTATTATGTGCTAATTAAAGAAAGATAGGGAAAAGACGATAACATTGATTTCGCTTCGATAATATTCAATATCAAATTTGGATATACGTACATAATGTAAATATTAATGTTTCCCTAGCGATTTATAGGGGCGTAAAACATTTTGTACGCAACCTTTCTATTCGAATCAATTACTTTCATTCGTACATCTTACAATTAATCTAAACATTGTCAGCTTAATGACGTTTTCCATAACGTGACAAAGAATAGTTTCTTCCATACCTATATATACCTAATACTTACCTAATTGTAACAACTACAAATACATAATAATACGTGCACGCGATGTTGCGTGAGTATGTACATAGATACATGTACATATGTATACACTGGAAACGTTGTGGGTCGCGCACTGTATCCTCGCCAGATGAAAGTATACATAACAACTTTTATCGTATACGATTTTCGCTTTAATCCCTTTTTCACTAGGCTGATTTTTTCGTATAGTTTCTCAAGAACGTATTTAATAACATTAAACTGCGCGTATGCATATGCATTTTACGTCGTTTGCAACATACTGACATCACAAAATAAATTTTATATTGATATTACAGAAGAACGAAAAATCACATAACCGATACAACGGATTAGATTATTCGGATAGTAGGTTATTCGTGTAAAGGGTAAAAAAAGGTAAGTGTGAAGAGGATCGTAGCGTGATTTTACAACTTCTGACTGACGGAGATTTGTAAAAGCCGAAAAGTCTTATGTAAAGACGACCTTGACCTTGAAATTAAAAGTCAAATATTTTTTTCATCGCAACAGATCCTACACATCACGAGGAACAAAATTCTCAAAGGAACCATGGGTCGCAAATAACCCCTTCTCCCGGAGAGAAAACGTTAAAGTTTTAATAATTCTGAAACTGGCTTTATTCACAATGTGTTAACGTTCTGCAGTCAGCAGTGCAAGAAAAGTAATATCTATTGATACAGGTTAATATCCTAAATATATTATTATATATTGTGTATCTTCCTTTCTTTGTTTTCTTTCTTTGGTATTTAAGCAGTTCCGAACTCACTTCTCATTCTGGTTAACCTTCTCCACCAAATTACGTATAATCCCTCTTTCACTCGATAATAAAAGCCATGTTCAATTCGATATATTCCACTTCGGCTTCTTTTCCATAGTTAATTTGATAGATATTCCAGATAGCATGTTCTGATAGGTGTTCATGATCTTAAGTAAAACACAATAAAATTGATCGTAAGCGACGCGAAATATACTCAATTTGACATTACTTTTCAATGGATGCAAATTATTAAATCGAACTCTGAGCGATATATTTTACTCTGCAAAGAAGGAAGTCCAGTAGTGTCGACTCTGGAAAACGAGGAGATGATCCATGGGGAGCGGCTCTGCTTTCTGCCCACGTTCGCGTAATTTGCCAAGGAGTCGTAAACGTAAAAATCGCAAATATACTGCACTTGTTCGATAACAAGTATCTAGGTACATAATTCCTGTCCATTTTTTTTAAATCTTTAAAATTATTGCACGTGGTCTTTCGCGAGCACAAATCCTGGCATCAGTTGATTGAGGATGCTACTGTATTTATTACGCGGTCCAAAAAGCGTGGTTGCAACTTAAGTAGTATCCAATGGAAAAAATTTCGTCGAGCAATATAGCTATTTGGAGTGCTTGAACGCGTCGAATTTTATAAAATTCGTATTCGCCGATGATTGAGTCTACAACTATTCTATGTAAATGTATGTTCTTCTTTGGAGATGCGGAGCCGATTCGATCTTCGATATGGATTTAAATGTTGCAATATTAATTCTTTGTCATCGAATTGTTACCTTAGTTGCTGGAAATCTCATTGTCGTGGAACCTTTTCTGCGCATGGGGGTCTTCTATTACTCATATGTCTCTAGATTAAGAATTATTGAAAATTTAACATTTTCTTTCCGGGAGAAGGGATCATTTGCAATCCATGGCTTCCTCGAGACTTTTGTTCTTCGTGATGAATAGAATATGTTGCAATGAAAACAAAAATTTGACTCCGAATTTCAAGTGTAGAATCACGCTACGGACCTCTTTACACTTACATTCTTTCATTTTTATCCATGTAAAAAATATTAAAAAATCATTACAAATATTACGTATTAAACCTTATCATTACCCAGCAATATCATCAAATTTTTATCACGTTTAACATTTAATAGCATGTTTTTGCATTAAAGAGCAATCAAAGAGCAAGTTATATCAATATAACTGGAAAATGTTGTATACCATCGAAACAAGTGATTACAAATATAAATGTTACATCTATAAATGCAAGATTAAAAATAATTCATCCTCGAATAATATTCGAAGAAGAAACTATAGCAAATATGTACAATATACCTACTTACTCTTTCTGTAAATACGTATCGATAAAATAAAATAAAATGTTCTTCATGGAACATAGTATCGCCATGAATAATGGAACAATGCTGTTTTTACTTGTTAGTTGACTGTACATAAAATATAACGTTGCTTCGATCAAGAAATACAATAATCAATATATTTAATACCATCTTTATGTTTTAACGTGATATTTTCGTTAAGAACAATAATTTTTTTTACAGAGAGATATAGAAGCCATTCGTGGTGCTTTATACCTTGGTGTGGCTTTTGCGATTGCGTGGGTGATAGGTGCAGCAGATTTATCAATAGCATGGCTAATGTTAGTGCTAGCACTAGCATCGACAATACTTAAAACAAGGATGTCCCGTTTTCTTGAATCGACCGTTCAACACGAATTAGCCAGGCTACGTCGAAAAAGAACTTTATACAAGGATGAAACTGCTGAATGGCTAAGTTTACTTCTGAATAAATGGTAATCATGTACTTTTATAAATATACGTAGTAGGTATATATAATTATCGAATAACTGACCTCCTTTATTATCATTTCGTAAAGAAAGTTGAAATCGTTTCATGCATAAAATAACTGCAGTTCCTTAGAGTAAAGAATATCTCTCTTAAACCTAATTTGTATAACAATAAACTTAAAACTTTGCCATGATGTTAATGGAAAATAATATTAATTATTACATGCCTATATTCGTAATTATTAATTACTGTGTTGCTTATTTCTTGAATATCAAATAAGACTAAAAGGTAACAAAAGTAGCTGTATTTATCTACTGCAAAGTATCTCGACGATACTTTTTTTATTTGAAATGCTCTACCTACGCGACATAAATTCCATTCTTTTTTCCGACATTAAATCGTTTCTGTCGATCTTTATCGTAATACCTTACAATATTACATTTACAGTGCCGTACGAACCGAGAACTAATAAAATCAAATTCAATTTATCAACGAACATACATTTATATATGTACATAAATCGAAATTATCCATCTCGTATTCGTTCGTGTGCGTGATCGTTAAAGCCTCGAATGTCTCTTGTAGGTGAACGAACGTAGTTCAAGAATCAATAGTATGCGGGTATTTGTAAATATTCCACATTCCACGAGTGCAACCATTGCCTTTCACATTTCACCGCGTATTTCATACGTATGAATACTGTTGCTGCTGATGTGTAGTTGACAAAATTAGATTTCGAATAGCAACCTCTGTTCATATTCTAATATGCTTATTCTGAAGTTATTTCTTTTTTGATACGTATATATACATATGTACCTCCTATCTCCTCGTAACAAATATCAATATATACGGTGTATTTTGAAGTTAATAGCTTTAAAAGATTTCAATTCAACAACAATAGTAATTACATTGAAATTGAAAGTAATTCTGAACGATATTGAATCTTTGCCTCGCGATATATTGCGCCCGCCAAATCATGTATCGTGCTTAAGTAAAACAGTTCAAGCGAACAGTAATAGCTACAACGCAACATTTTTTCGCTTGTTGAAATTGCTCAAGGATACTAAAATAACACATATGAGCTCGACTGGGAAAATGTAAAAGCAATACTACTTACTTGAATAGTTGATAGACTCGTTCAAGCGTCTCTAGCCATCGAGCAATTCTTACCAATTTTCTTATTAGTATTATACGTTTACTATTGTAATCCTTACTATTGCAAACTAAAAAGACAGTGGAAAATAAAGAAATCAACCATTTACGAGGAAAAATGATGTACGAATCGAACGAAATGATCGAATTTTATATTTGACAAAATATAGATAATTTCTTTTAAGTAAAATTCAATTCTATTAGAAGAATCTATAAGCTTCTAAACATTAAAACAACTTACTATCCGTAATCATAAAGATTTAGTAATACAACCTTAAAAATATTTTATGCTTGAATAAGAATGTATATAATAATAAGGATACAATATGATTATAATTTATTATGTGTACAATTAGGTGGAACAAGTATTCCAAAATCACGTAAGAATGTTTTCATGTAAAAAATACGTGAAATTAATATTTAATAAATTTAAGCTGGCAAAACATCTATTTATATTAAATACGTATACGTGTATCAAGTAAGTCAAAGCGAATGATAAAATTCGCAAGTTTCTCGCTGAAAGCTAGGAAATTACCAGCATTATCAATACACTGAATTATTAATGTTGATCTATAGCCCATTTTACTTGATTTCGAAATTTTCTTGATTATAATCAAAACACTGAGATAATTAGACAATGCTTTTAATTATGACAAATATAGGTATCCTACATGCAAATTACTAAAATCTGTACCGATAAATACTTCGCCTTTGATTAAAATTCATTTCTATGGCATCCTATAGCCATTTTGATGAAATTAACAAATTGAAATATACATATTTCTTTAATCGAGTAAAATTTTATTTTTCAAGATTCAAAATCGATTTGTCTCAATTTTATGAAGATTAGTCTCTAACAACTTATTGTTAATGTTATTAAAATAATATTTAAATATTGAGCTTTCTATTTAGTGATCTTTGAATGTTAATTGTTTATATAATGTTATATTAATGTTGAGTCAAGAACTAATTACCTCTAAACGTACATACATATGTATCAATATAATATTTTTCTCTCGTATCTGCAACTTACTATCTCATTTGTAACGTAGGTGGAGATTTAGCGCCACCAGTATATTCTCTTTAGCAAAAGAAAGACTGGAACCTCTCCTAAATGAAGCCAAGCCTGGAATACTTGGTGAGTTTCGTCGCAATATGTAATTATAATTAACTAGTAAAATATTGTAGGTTATGCTATTTAAAGTTTTTGTAGGATAGAACTGTTTACAATATAAAATAATCAGTTAAACAGTAAAATTTATTGTAAATAAGCACGTAATATAAGAGAATATCTATTAGAAAAATAATATTTAACAACAATTCGCAAACTGCTATTCAGTTTTGAAATTCGGAATTAAAGATATAGTGTTAGTATGCTTCGTATATATTAAATTAAAACTAACATAGTAAATACCTACAAGATACCTTTTTTGACTAATTCTAGATCTCAGAGTAATTTATACCAAATTGCGTAATGCTCTTCCTTCTTCCTTTCTTCTTAACATAATAGTTGACATTTTTAACATTTTTGATAAATCGTCACCTTAGTTCTTAACTTTCTTAGTTAATTCCACTTTTCCATATATCCACATATGTCGCATTGGTATAAAAAATACAAATTCATAATAATATGACGAAGATTATACCAGAAATGCAGTAGATATTCAGGTCATTTAAATCCGAATTTCATAAAATTATATTAAACTTATTAACAATAAACTTTAACTTCAGTTTTATCAGCTTATAAACGAGTGGAGGTAGACAACGATTAAGGACTAGAGCAACAAAGTACCATCTCTAATTTCTGCAAGAACATAAACTTAATGAGATTGATCATTTATAGGAAACTTTACCGTTGATTTAAATATTTATGAATTTATAAAAGAATAATTTCAATGGAAAATATCATTCTAGGACCATTGGAATTAAGAGAGCTCACATTTGGCGAGCAAACCCCATGCGTCACACGCATAAGAACGGTAGATTATGCGAACAACGATGACGATTGTCAAACAAGACAAATGAAATTATCAATCGAAGCTGACTTACGCCTCGATTGCGAGCAATTTCGTATGCTCATCACAACAAGACTATTTGGAAAAGGGTTAGTATATAGTATACCATCTACATGTATAACAAATGTATAACAAACATGTATAGCACAATTAGTATAGAAAAGAAAGCAAGATTCGATTACATTCGTAATAATTTCAAAAGCCTTCAATTTTTTCGTTTTAACAAAAAGAGAATATAGTTTTCGGAAAATGAAATCCGCTGATACTTTTCTTCACTACTGTTACTACTTACTAATTATACTTTGCACGAGAGAGAAAAAGATATTACAAATATTTTCGAAAACCATAAAATAATATAATATAATATAATTAAAATATTATTTTTATTTTTATTATTATTATCATATAATTGAAAAATATAATTTTTTACTTACTGTATGTATTACTTACTGTAATAGCTGATTCTCTGACCTTATTACGTTTCAAAAAGTTTAATCTGGAATTAAAGGGTTGGCATGGACATCGATCTGGCCGTGGAGAAACTGTCTCTCTCGGGTACCATTCTTGCCACCCTAACTCTTGATTCCATGGCACCGTTTCCTCACGCAACATCTTTAAGCGTGAGTTTCTTAGAGAAACCGGATGTTTGGTTCAGCGTGAGAATCTTGCGAGCAGTACAAATGATGGAATTACCTTTAATTAAGACGTGGATTCATGCGGTGGTCACGGACGCTTTGGCTAATTGGATCGTCGATCCGGGTCACTTAGAGATGAATCTGAGAGCTCAAGAACGACCTGGACCCAGATTCGATTCACTAACTAATTCTATACCACAAGGAGTGCTTACCATCGTTTTGTCTCAAAATGGATGTTCAGGTACTGCAAATTATCGAAACGATTTAATAAACGACATACAAAAATCTACAGAATCTACATATTAGTAGTACGAAAAGAGGGTATATCAAATATTCAAAAGAAAAAAGGAAAATTAATAGAGAAGAAATTAAAATCTTAAGTAGTGAATAGAAAATATTACAGTTTAAAAGCAAATACAAATAAGTTTATGGTTCGAATGAAATCCTAAGCGCAATCATGAGACTGCAACATACAGAAAAGTTGCGTATATTATCTCGTGAAATAATATTGTATTGCAATTCTGGAAATATAATTTGCTGTTTCTCAAAATGCTATTTCACAAAAAGAAAAAAAGAAAAATAGTGTTCGCGTTTTTTAATTCATAGCTCCTATCATCGCGGACGAAGTGAGATGGCTCGTGGTAACATTAGGAGATCAAAGGCGAATCGTAACTCTTTTGAATTCCACGTGGAACGAGAACATATCTTTCTTAATGAGTGTCTTGGATAACGAGAAAGTCTCTATCAAATTAAAAGCAAAACGACTTGTCAGCACCGTCACACTGGCTCAGTTCGAACTCGCGCTCGGAGCATATAATTGGGATAACTCACAAGTGTAAGTTAATACACAGCTTACAAATCAGTTACATCAGCTTAAGACTACAGAAAAAGTAACAATATGAACTGAAGAATACACATTTATATACACAATTTTAACATTTTCATCCGGAAGTATCGAAACCGTATTACAACCAAAGAAAGCGTCCCGGACCAGTGCTAACATTCCAAACATCAATGCTCGATTAGAATATACTGCGCTACCAAAACTGGATCCAGACTTGCCACAACCGGAATTGATAGAAGATAATTCATACCTGTCAGGTAACTGAAATTTTTTATATTTTTGAGATGTTATTCTATCTGATATTTTGAGTGCCACGAAAGTATATCAATTGAACGCAAAAGTCAGGTAAAATGAAACAAACATCGTAACATTGGTATTTCAAATTCGTAGCTTTCAGACATGATCTTTTACTATCCTATACTTCATTTATCTTTATTAAAATACGACACACAATCATTAATCTATATATTTTTTGTGTTTCAATATTCTGATACTTTGCATTACCATTGAATGATGATACATATTTGATAAATTTGATGTGACTCGTTATGTGTATCCGTATGTAAATTCGTGTATAAATATCATTTTCAGGAGTACTTGTCGTTTATATTCATTCAGCGGAAAATCTAAATAGTGGCAATTCCCACTGTAATCCTTATTGTATATTATTCAACAATCGTAAAAAGGTACGCTTTTACATATCCCTTATTATAAAAGAGAGACTTGTTAATTCGATTTCCTATTCTACTCATCTAAATATTGTTTATTTAACATTCAGGTAAAAACAACGCATTACATTCGAAGCACTACATCGCCGTGTTGGGAATCGAGAGCACAATTTCTTGTTCAAGATTATACTCAAGTGTCTCTAAGTTTTGTCATATATTCTTGGAATATATCCAAATCGATTGATGGCGATATGCTTGGGCTCGCTATATTATCTTTATCTCAAGTAAGATTGCATAATTAATATGCAGAAATAACATTTTGGTATATAAATTTTTTGACAAGTATTTCAAGTATTTGTCAGATATTTGTTACATAGAATACTTGAAATTACACTTCAAAACATATCATAAGGTGTGAATGCTCTTTGATATAGTTCATCAAAAACACGAATAATATACATCATTCATCTTCAATTCGCGTCGAGATAGAGCAAATATTCTAAGAAATTTGTTCAGGGAGAGAAGTGCAATTTCTTCTACTCTTTGCATATAGTACCTATCACTTTATTTTCACTGTATCAATGTATTAATTCTTTACACATTTGTATAATTGGTTTTAATTGGTTTTATTGTGCTACACAGATCTAATTAATTAACAATATGTTATTGTTTAGGAAAATATATGGACAGTTAGAAAAGAATTGATCCTCAGTGGATCGAACATTACGTCAACAATGACCGTTTCTGTATTATTCTACCCTGTTAAAAGTATACAGCAAATAATCACTAGCCGAAGAAGTAGTTTGATTTTTCCAACATCAGACGAGGAGCCAAAATCTAAAAGAAACAGTCTACCGTGGATGCAACAGGCAGTTAGTACAATCGATGAAAACAATTACATACACGTATTTATTAACACCGGTATAAATGATACTTCATCTTTACTTTCTTACGTATTATCTGTTTCTTCAGAAATTATTATTAACTCACAAGGATATAGATCCCGCCTCATCGGATGTATCCAGTTTACTTTCCACTGGAAGTGGACTAATGGAAGTGACACTAATACGCGCGAAAGATCTTGTTGCGAAAGATCTCAATGGTTTCAGCGATCCTTTCTGTGAACTGAAACTAAATAATGAAACAAAGTATAAAAGCAGCATAAAGAAGAAAACGCTGAATCCTTGCTGGGATGAAAGTTCCATCATGGGTTTGCCCAGAATCGGCGAAACTTTGGATGTCGTAAGATTTCTATTTATACAGCGTATTTAAAAAAGGTCCGACGCTTAAGTTGCACTTATAATATTCATCAAGAGAAATATAAAACGTTTGATCGATACAGGTCCTAAAAACAATTTTTTCGATGCAAAATCAACTTTCATTATTAGCGTTCGATATCATGAGTAAGCTTTCGCAATACATTGGATATACAAACTTAGAAGACGCAAATGTAGGATAATATGGCATAAATCTTCATATTTCTAAATATTCGATATACTATCCTCCTATTTCTATATAAAACTGATATCTGTGGATCGCACGTTCCTTCCATACCATGTATTTTCTTTTCGTTATCGTAAATACAGCACATTATTTATCGGCGATGAGTAGACCAAAGCTTTTAAATGAGTATACGGCTATGGAGGTTTTTTTTTTGACTGTATACACGATCCCATTGCAAATACCATACACAAAATGCATTTTCATGTTAACACATTTCATTTTCGACTATATCTGCACTGTAGAACCTCGGATCGGCTTAATTGGAGGACGTGACCAAAATAAATTGATGCCCAACGGATAATAATCGAACCCCGAAGGGAAATAAGTGACAACATGTTTTCTATACTAAAACAAGCTCTTTATTTTTTAGAAGATCTATTTCCTTTTACAATATAATCATTTTTTTATTTATAATATAATTATTTATTATATTGTATAATCAATTTATTTTTTCAATTTCGCACATATATGTACTTTATTACGGCAACTTTTCAATCATAAAATATACATATACAAGCGTTTGTTATTAGTAAACAGAAGATTTCGGATAATCGCAAATAGATTAATCGTAGTCCTATTGTACATTAAATGTGTTGCGAGGAAATTCATTCATGATACCCAACATTAAATAATGAATAAGGTAAGTGTACAGATCAAACTCAACATCTTCGACTTCGATGATTTTTTAATATGTGGTGGGGAATAGGAGTATGATTTTGAATAAGTTTTTCCTATACATATCACTAACGGTCAGCCTTAGTTTCCAAGATATTCGCGAAAAACAGTCAGGTACCAGTACAGGTAATTCTGCCTATAGCTGTGTTTGCTGTAGCAGCTGCGTTAGTATGTATTAGTTGTCGGCGGCAGACCGCTTAACTTCTGTTTATAAATAAGGATCGGGCGAGCTTAAGCGACCGGCTACCAATATTGACGTGCTGCCGCAGATGCACAACTATAGGCAGAATTCGTTGTAGTAGTTCCGATTTTTTGCGAATATCTCGAAAACCGTATACGATGCCGCCAGCTATATATATAGGAAAAGATTATTCAGAGTGATGCCCCACCATTAAAAATCCACATATCCTGATACCGAAATAGGAGAAATTGAGTTCGATCTGTACATTTACCATAAATAATGAAAACCAATTTTACATCGAAAGAATTGCTTTTAGAACCTATGTTGATTGAATTCTTTTTACTCCTCTCGGTAAGTACTACTAACTCTTCAAGTATCGGCCTACCTTTTAACATACTGCACTTTCTCATAGTATCGATATATATTCAATGAATGATAATATTAATAAAATGGCAATATAAGACAACGTCATAACCATAAGAAACCGTAATAGGCTACACGGACAGGCTACACATCAGATATAACGCCGCGGCAATCGATTAATACAAACACGCACGCCAAATTACAAATAAACATCCGAAACATACTTGAAAACCGATAACTATAGGACAAAACAATACATACCGATAAACAATTACATGTAGTGAACTCCATATCATATTTATAAACAAAAAAGGAAAGAAAATCTACGGAAAAAAGAGAAAGTGACAATAGTATATCTGCTACAATAGTCATATCCGTTACAGGTATCACAAGAAAAAAATTTCTCCATCCACCTTACACAATAGGTATAAACATACACATTCATCCAAACATATAAAAAGTTACAATACTCTAAACGTCAACAATAATCAAACAAACACTACAGCAGTGACAGAAGAACGTATGAATCGGTGAACAAGAATCTGTCATATAACCTTTAAAATCACAAAAGCGTGAATGAAGATAGTAATAATTTAATTAATTATCAAATGATATTAATAATAATATGTAGAAGGTAAAGAATAATAAATACGATACTTTTATGCTATTTTTTCACGTAGGTATTATGGGATCATGATACTTTTGGTATGAGGGATTATCTTGGAAAAGTATCATTGACTCTCGATGACATTAGAAAATTATCAAGCAGCGATCAGTCCCATTGGTTGGTGTTACGGGAAACCAAAACGGGATCTGTAGAGTTGAAAATTAAAGTTTTATCCGAAGAGTGCGAGGTACATATTACCACATTTTTGTTTAAAAAAAAAAGCAACATTTCAAACTGCCTATTTGATATTTTTTCATCTAGTCTCA
Organism: Bombus impatiens; assembly: GCF_000188095.3. Lineage (NCBI taxonomy): Eukaryota > Metazoa > Arthropoda > Insecta > Hymenoptera > Apidae > Bombus > Bombus impatiens. The sequence continues at coordinate 136,670 of NT_176893.1, read as the reverse complement.
AAGCACATATGCAGCCAGCAATATCAGCGAAAGTTCAACCCAATTAAATATTGAAAATTCTGAAACGGTGTCAAACATTATAAGAAGACCTTCGATGGAAAAGTCAAAAATGAGATTGCATTTAGACGTTGTACCACCACCGCCGCCCCCGCGTACAATTACCTTGTTAAAACCAATTATTTCTAGTCAATCCGGTGAATTATTTTCCAAGAGTTTAACATAATATAAAATTTGTATAAAGGTTTTTTTATCTCGTTGATTACTTATTTCCAATCTAAATTATTTGAAATAGACAAAGCTAGTATTGGAAGTAAAGACTCCAACGAAATGAATGGAACCGAGAATTCGTGGGTGCCTAGTGTTGTCACAGAATCCATAACAGGTGTAATTGATGAAACTGACACGTCAAAGTTAAGAGAGCGACCATCTCCTCACAACAGTTTAACCCCAAGTCCAGAACAGAATTTCGGCAAAAAATTGCCACAGTATAACAGTTTTCGCGTTATGAAACAAAAGGTGATCATAATAATCAATAAAATAAATATTGTCCAATCTGCATACATATATGTAATTAATATATTTATTTTTAAAATTGAAATACATGTGTACAATAACGTTGACTTGACAAACGATAATCTAAAATATTACTATAGCCGATAGCGTAAATAATAAAATTGAAGGTTATTTAAATTATTTATTTATCATTAATTATTATGAATGATTTTAGGTGAAAAGAGGATTAAAACTTCGTAGATTTCGTTCTGAAGTAAACATAGAGGACAAAAATGAGTCAAAAGGCGTAACATTGAGTTTGGAACCTAGAGGTGGAGGAGAAGCTGATGCTACAGAACTTTTACAAGGATCTGGTTTAGCGCATGCTATATCACAACCTGATATGCTTGGCAGAATAAGACAACCTAGTCCGCGTTTAAGATTAAGACCAAATGGTACGTAAATTTTACAATTAACATAGTTATGTTAACAATTAACATAGTACATACAATAATGTGCTTTGCTTTGTAAGATTTCACGAAATTAGACATCATATATTGTATCAATGACTGAACCTTTAACATGTCATGTTTATATTACTTATATGTATAACCAACATCAGAATTAAAAGTTGTCAATGGCACTAAAGAAAAATACTCGGGAATAGAAGGAAAAGTTTTACAAGCTCAAGGTCTTCATGTCGCACATATCGCTCAACTATATTGTCGGATAAAGCTTCAAATGTAGGTACTTATATATATATATATGTGTGTGCCTGCAGGCGCAAAAATATGAATATTAATACAAAAAATAATATAAAAATCCTTTATATTTATTAGATGTACCAGTCCCGATAAAATTACATCTTCGACAAATAGTGGTAAAACATTAGCGAAATCTCGACTTTTACCTGCAATGCCTAACCCGCAGTTCAGTATAGACTTTCACATAGAAGGTGATAATGTTCCCAGGCAGTCTTTGTTAATATTTGAGATCAGAAGTGCTAGTAAAGAATTATTAGCTAGCCGGCGTATCACTCTTCATGAATTATTAGGTAGGTTTAAATATAATTTACTTTGCACTTTGATATAAAAACTAGTTTGAAATGAGTAAATAAATAACAATCCTTACAAGAAGGATCAAATACTTTACATAACTATTATTTCAACTGTCTACTAAACTATCATCACAAAAACAAATTTACTATGCGCGTGCATTATGATAAATTTATTTATTATGTCTTACTGTGTCTTTAGATATTTAAAAGTTTCAAAGAATTAGATCAAATATGATACAATACATTCATTGATAGAATATACTTTTCAATATTGTTTAAATAAACACATCCATTTTCTACTCGGAATATCTATAAAAGCACTTTTATCTTGTACCATATTAAAGTATTTTAAAGTGAAAGTGACCTTAAATCCATAAATCTTTTCGCTCTCATGTATGTAATACGAAAATACAAAATTGATATACAGGGTATTTTAGATCGGATAGAGCAATTGGACAGTGGCTGATTCTATCACGAAAAATAAATGAAAAAAATAATACATTCTTTTCATTTGAAATTTCATTTTCGAAAAAATTGAGTTCAAAAATTCGTCGAATATATGTGTGCGTGCAGTCGCCAGACTGAATGCGTTCAACATGGGCGTTTGTTGACGGGCCAATATCGGCATTGTACTGTTTCGGTACAGCTGTATCAACGATCGAAACCGTGATGATGATATGATCGGCGATTCGTTGTTTAATTATTTCCTTGTGATATTGATTATGTTAGAGTTTTTATTATTTTAACATAAATTTAACACAAATTAAATTTAAAATAAATTAAATGCTAAATATATTAATACAATCTTGTTACCCGATCACAAACAGACGCTAACGCTTTCTTTGTGGTCCGTGCTGAACACGTTCAGTCTGATGGATGCACATGTACTCGACGAATTTTCAAACTCAATTTTCTCGAAAACAAGATGTTAAACTAAAAGATTTAATTTTTTTTCTTACTTTTGCTTAAAGAATCAATTCCTGTCTTATTTTACTACTCACTTTGAGATACCCTGTATGTACGTATAAAATATGAATACGTAAATTTTCTTCTATATTTACATATGTAGGCGTTTCCGCGGCAACTGATGAAATTCATACATGGTTAGCATTAAACAATGGAGCATCATTGGAAGTACAAATGGTTCATGGAAGAGAACTAAAAAGTAAGTCCACAAAGAAACTTTTTCGATCCTGGTCAGTACATCGGATAGGAAAAATATAAAACATTTTTAGTCAGTGCTATAAATATTTGTGAAAATTATAATTTGCCAAACATACATATGTAAATTGAAAAGTCCCCTTTGAAACAATATGACATGATAGTAAGCGTATTTACGAATACGTTTTACATTTTACATATTTTATTACGTGTACATATACATGTACATAAATAAACTTACTAATATTATCTCAGAATGAAAATTGTAACATTTGTCTTTTGTACCATAAAGTGTATACATATATTTCATTTTTCATTATAAAACAATTTATAAAAAAAGCTATGAACATAAATAATTATCTTTTTCATCATTCCTTTAACTATAAATTAAGTAACAACAATTCCTCCTTAGTACTTATAGTATTTCACAAACTAATATGTATTTCTTAAATAAATCCTATATTTGATCTAGAAAAGATTACAAACTATACATGTATTTGTTGTTAGTGCATAGTAATATGTACTCTAAATAACTCATTGAATATATATAAACATTTATTTATTTTCATTAATTGTACAATTCATTAGGCTTTTAATTATAACAAATAATTATACCCATAATAGCGCCATACAAATATTCTTCATTTAAACATGTATTTTTTCACTTTTGCTGTTAACAAACTTATTTATACATAAACGTACATTTACATTTAATGACAGGTATTATCATGATTACTAATACTACAGCCAGCCTACACTGTACATCATTTTCAATGTATCTATCACATTATAGAAAATAAATATAAATTAGTTTTATATGTATCATTAGCCTTGTATTTTTTATACAACTGCATATATATATTATTATTATCAAATGAAATTTTACAAGAAAGTGACTTTTATTTTTAATTTTCTTATTAAATATGCCACATGAATAAATAATATATTCTAGTGTGTGCTGAATATTATACAACCTTAATAAAAGTATATCCAACAATAATAACAAAATATAAAGAATTTGGTCATGATGATCTTATATACATATAGTTAAGATATATTGTTTTGTCAAACACTAATTAGATTATTAAAACATCAGACGTTTGTGATATTGAAATATAAATATATATTAGAATGAAAAATATAAGTAATATCAACACAAAAGTCATTAGATTAGATGTAATAATAATTATTCATAATATAGCATATATTTTTGTGACACACTTAGTCACATATTACAATTACATTTTTAATTACATATCATAGAAAATATTGGTATAATTAATATAAATATTTAAGGCACTATAAAAAACATAATCTATGAAAACAGATATACGTCTATATATGCAAATGTATATATCTTTAAATATTTATATTTTGCAAAATGCAGACCTGCAACATTACTTTCTTTGATTTCTATCAATAAACAGTACCATATAAAATACACCTTTTGTACATTGTATATATTCTTAATAATTCCAACTTGTATATTTTTGAAAATTTGAATATTGAAGCAAATTCCATCCAGGATTATGATTAACTAATTTGCCACTAGAATAATAAAAAAAAATAATTATTTATAATATATTTTTTTTACTTAAATTTAATTTTAAACAATTGCAAAATCATCAAATGAAGTAACTATTAGTATTTTAGTTTTAAATATAATGTAACAATATATAGAGCATTAAAACAAAATTTCATTCTTTAATACAATTCAATTCTGTGTCAATTTGGCAACTTTTACTCAGTTCTCTTAGTTAAAACTTTAGAGATTCAAACTCTTTTCTTTAAAAAATTAAACATCTTACCTTTAAATTATTTTGCATATTCCTATTCCCAACTTCTTCTTGGCGCTTCTCACGTAATTGATCTAGCCTTTCTTGCCTTCTAACAGCATCAGTATTTTTAATACCTCGATTTTGTTGTTCAGCAATTCTTCTTTCTGCAGCTTCCATTTGCTTCCTTCTCCTAGTTTCCTAAACATAAATGTATCTTTTTATGTATTAAACTTTTTGTAATCATCGCTAAAAGTAATCTTTAAAAGTATGTTAAAAAAGATCAACATTATTCGCGTCTTGAATTACTAGTTACTGTTAATTATTATTCTTATTGTAACTAAAATTAATGCCCCAAAATAATCCTTTAATGTTTGAAATAAAAGGATATTTCACTGTTATAAATATTTATTTAATTATTATAAAGAATTGCAACCTAAATAAAAACAAAATATTTTTTAATACGACAAAAATTCGTTTAAGATAAATTTTTAATACCACATGCAACAAATATATATGTATGTACAAAAAATGTAGTATTGCGCAAAAATTGAACATGCAATGACAATTTAAAATATTAATACATAAGAGAAAAGATATTTATAAAAAAAAAGATGTTAAAATAACAGTTACATTAATAAACTTAATGTTGGTTATTGGTATCAATATGGTATTAATAATATTAATATATATATATATATATATATATATTAATGAAAAAGATGTTAATAAAAACACTGTATACGTACTTAAGTACATATTACTAAATAACCTCTAATTTTTTAATCTTACCAAATCTGGTGTTAAATCTTCGCACGAAGATGATTCTTTGCAACAAGATAAGCACAGATTTCCCATGATAAATGCAATTAGTTTTTACTACAGTTAAAAATTAAATTATTTATGCTATAATTTTTACACTACTTTCAATAAACATACAACTTTTGACGTGTATGAATGATAAGAGTTGTCATTTACTATACTCTATTCAACGAGAAGTTAGCAAAAGTAAACAGAACGGCAATGTACTAATCAACTGACAGATGTAAGAGCATCAGCTACTGGGTGGTAGATATTGAGTTCAGGAGCGGATTTAGTTATTGGGTTACTGATAGGGCCATCTTTAACTTCTGGGATTTATGACACGGGCATCTATGACAGACAGCAGTGTCAAGAGCACGTTACGAAGTATAAGGATAAATTTATATTTGTTTTATCGTTTAAAAGATTTATTGGTTGAACAAGGTATTTTTACTGATTTATCAAATATAATTTCGCAATCGATATGTTGAGTAGTCCCTGCGTAAACGCTTTGTTGTGTTTGTATAAGAACCAATTTCATCGGAGCATCGATTATCTATTGTAATATTATATTGCATTATTTGTGCATATTATTTATTGTACAGTAGTATTGTACAGTAGTATATTATATATTGCATTATTAGTTTTATATACATATATAAGCAATTAAGGCAAAACTTTTGCGTCAATTATGTATACTCATTTTAAGAATTCCGTCCGGAAAGCAATGCCTGAAAGTTGTGATCAGTCATGTACGTCTGTTACCTCTGCTGACTATTCATGTTGAACAGGATATGATATTTATATATGTGTCTTTTTCAATCAATAAACAAATAAACCTATTGTAGAATTATCATTAAATCATGTGCAATGACATATATAAGATTTCCTTTCTGATATATGATATCAGCAATTCCACGTTGAATCTAAGAATTTTACTTCAAATAAACTAGAATTTTTTATCAGAGAGGAAATGAGAGTACTCGCGACCGTAGTTCTAGTTGTTTCACAGTACAGGTGCTGCACCATGCAACCAAATCTTGAAGTTAACTAAAGTTAGCGTATATAACAACCTATAAAATTAGGGAGCTGCCCTGTTTGGTTGCATACTAGCACAGACAAGAACCTGTTGAGTTCCACGCTACAATTATACGGTTCTACGGAAAAGTTCATATCCACTTTTCTCTTCGAGATAGACAAGTATGAGAATGACAAAGTCGCGGAATAATGAAACTAATTGTGACTTAAAGAAAAGAGTATGAATCCCGACATCTTCGTCCGAGAACAGGACGTTTCGACGCAAGGCGAGGGTGCAGTTTCCTGCTGACCGCGGAAACTCTCTTATTCGTAAGATAAAACAAAACGATCACTATGAAGTCAGCGTACAAAACAATCATGTTCCGAATTCCACAGTTTCTAAAGAATCAATTTCTTCAGTGATTCTAGAAGCATTCGAAGGAGTGCCTTCCGTTAAAAGTGAAGAAGATCCGTGCCCGAGAAGATTAAAAAAGAAGAGCGCAGCTCTCAAGAGTTAAGAGGAAGGGTGAAGAGCAGTTGAGATTTCCTCGAAGGCACAAATTTACACTTGAATAATATGAGTCTGACTCAAACATTTTGAATGGTTTTTCTTTATAGGATACTCTATTGGTATAGAAATATGGGATACACATATTAAGGGAACATACATATTAGGTATATCTAATATTTTTTAATGTATTGTTTATTTTCTTTGTTTTTTGTTAATAAATTATTATATTTTGACATTTTGTACTATTTCTCACCCTTTTATATGTGCCATCGTTCAAAAATATAGTGTTATTAATAATTAATGAAGTAAACAATTAATTTCTCTTTCTTTGGCAACTTACAACAATTAGTTTCATTATTGCATTATTTGTCATTTTCATATTTGTTTATCTCAAATAGAAAAGTAAATACGAACTTTTCCGTAGAACCGTACAATTGTAGCGTGAAACTCAACAGGTTCTTGTCTGTGCTAGTGTGCAACCAAACAGGGCAGATCCCTAATTTTATAGCTTGTTATATACGCTAACTTCAGTTAACTTCAGGACTTGGCCGCATGGTACAGCACCTGTACTGTGAAACATCTAGAACTACAGACGTGAGCACTCTCATTTCCTCTCTGCCCAAAGACACTACATTTTTGAATAAGGTAAGCGGAAGTCGAGAGTATCTAATTATTCTCCTTTGCGGACCAATCAGATGCCATCTGTACGGTCCATTCATTGAATGAAGCAAGAATAGAAGCCGATATAGCGTCATGCTAACCTGTAAAATACGCTAAGAATGCTGCGTTTTATATACACGTAGCTTTCGTGTTTCTAAAGTTAATACTTGCATTTTTAGATAATATGCGTCGATAATTATTAGGTGACAGATAAAAAAGGAAATACTTTTAAATGAGTAATCGTTCCATAGTACTCATCTGTAGTACTTAGGTATACTCATTTACTGCCTTTATAATTCCATTCAAACATATATCGAATGGAGTAGTATCAAAAGGAACAAAATTTTTTAAGTTTAATATTTTAATCATTTATTTATGAATAAAAACTTTAATCAAATAACCATCGAATTATCTAATGAATACAAATCACATATGTATCCGCACGTATGCACGCCTGCACGCAGTAACGCATACATATGACAGATCTATTTAATGATAGAAATAGAGTTATCGTTGTTGTACACATTCCTTTAAAGTATAAATTTTGCATTAATGGCTCTATAACAAACAACGAATATCATATAGTTTAATTGAAACAATTATTATATTAAAATATGAAAAAAGTTTATTATGTGTAACGAAGATTATGATTATTGCTCAAATATCTATTTACAATAATTACTTTTGCATTAAGACAAGGTGTAATTTGTGAAGTATATGTGTATAAATTTAATATTGAAGTATGTGATAAATAAGGTTATTTTATAAAACAAAATTCTTAATTCATAACACGGCATGTTATTTCTTAATTCATAATACGGCATTGGGCATAAATTTTGACAAGTCATTGTATACAAATAAATATTCCTTAATTCATACACATGGTGTAGTTTGTAAAGCAAATATGGTATCTTCATGGTATTATTTCATTTTACCGATAGTATTACTTATTGGATTACTTCGAAAATGTCGTGAACGTACATGGGGAAAATGTAAAAATACAGACAGTTTACTAGGTCGAGTATTCATTGTGACAGGTGCAAACTCCGGAATTGGTAAAGAAACAGTAAAAGAATTGGCTAAAAGGAAAGCTACAGTTATTTTAGCCTGCAGATATTTACAAACCGCTCAGAATGCTATATCTGACATACGTACTCAAATATCTACTGGAAAACTGGTAATATTAATTCCTAATTATATATTTCTACCCCATAATTAATATAACAAATACGATCTATGTATCTGTAAAAAATATTATTAACTTTTCAGGTACCAATGAAATTAAATCTGGCATCGTTTTCATCCATCAGAGAATTTGTTGCAGAAGTAATAGAAAATTTTGTGGAGATTCATGTGTTGATTAATAATGCTGGAGTATATGTTCCTTTTAAAGAACATGCTTTAACTGATGATGGATTTGAAATTCATTTTGGAGTAAATCATTTAGGGCACTTCCTACTTACAAATTTACTTTTGGAACATTTAAAACGAAATGGACCAAGCAGGTCTGCCATAAAGTAAAACATTTACTTCGAAATACAAATTTCTTATTTACTTATTTTACTTTTTCTTTGATAATAGAATTGTTATCGTGACATCTAAACTTTTTGAGTCTGGAACAATTGATTTTTCGAATCTAAATGGCGAAAAAGGTTTGGTAGTCAAAGGACGTATGAATCCTGCCTATTGTAATTCAAAATTAGCAAATACATATTTTGGTATTGAACTTGCAAAACAAACAAAGAACAGTGGTATTAATGTATATATGGTTTGTCCTGGATTCACTTACACAGGATTATTCAGAAATGTTAAAAGGAGTTGGTTTCACTATATTATCTTTTCGCCTGTTGCTCTGTTATTTTTACGTACTGCAAATCAGGTAACTGTCTTTATATGTTACATATTATTTTTTGTGGGATTATTTCTTATTTGATTTATTATAATAGATGTTCTATTACATTCATATTTATATTCTTGTTACAGGGTGCACAAACTGTATTACATTGTGCAATAGAACCTTCCTTATCTAATGAAAGTGGTAATATTTACCGTGATTGTAAACTTTATGTTTCAAAAAAGAAACTAGACCCTGATGTAGCACTGCGTTTGTGGGATGTGAGTGCAAAACTGACTAAAATTAATGAATCTTTAAATTAAATATTTTAATGTATATTATATATATTATTTTACTTTTAACATAATTAATCACCATTTTATATATTTATTTTTATATGTAAATATAATAACGCAAAGATAAAGACATTATCGCCATAAATCCTATAAGATACAGTAAAATATTTTTGTTTTCATTGTTACAAATAAAATATCTTATTGTATAATTTTTTAAAATACTAGAATGTTGAAAATGTCATAAATTTTATTGAATCCTCTTAAAATTATAGTAAAAGTAAAAAAGATCTTCAAAAATGCCAATAATAAAAATTCTTATATTTTAGTCTTATAGTATAATATGTATTCAATATGAATTGTTCCACATATGAATCAAATTACAAGAAAAGGTTTTTTATATATAATATTGTTCTTACATTCATTATTATACATTGAGTAAGTTAATATGTGTATCTACATGTTTTGACATGTAATTCATTGTGTACAATGTTAAATAGAATACTGTGAATAGTAAACAAGAATACTAAGTAGAATAATTTGAAGATACCATGTCAAACTAATCAAGCGTGTTTACTAATTTTATATTTCATAATTTAAGCATGCTTGATTTTTTTATTTATATCTTTTCTATTGAAATAAGTTACACATCAGAAAATTTCAATTTTGTTTTCCTTTTTTATTAAGTATCAGTATTTTTCATTGTAAATTATTAGTTATCACATACTTAATGTTATTACATACGCTTTAGTTGGTCCTCTTATAGATAGTTTATATAGATATTAAAATTTCATGACAAAAATGACAGATGTAAAGTTTGGGCACTATAGTTACCAATCGATACTATTGGATTCAGATGTTCAGGTGTTTTAAATATTATATAATTATTTTGAAACATTATTTTATATTACAAGAAGAAACTGTTACTAAGACAACTTAATAATATTAGCTTCACACGGGAATGTATAACAATATCAGCTTTAGATAGTAACATCACAATTAAAAAAATATAAACATACACTGATCCCTATATTATGATATTGATTCTATGTCCATGTAAGGATCATTATTATGAAAATTTTTCTTATTTAGCTATTTGATATTATATAATTAATAAAAAGTACAATTATTAATTGTACGACCCATACAATACACGCGCGTCCTTGACGCATGTATGCACAAAAAGATTTAAATTTACACATTATACTAAAATTTACTATATGTAAATAATAGTACCCAAAATGCACATATATACAGGGTGTCTCATCTCATATTAATATCTTGATTTCCATGCCTATTACTATCTGTAACGAAAAATGTTTTAGATAAAAGTTGTGGCTTCGAGGGAGGCATATCTAATATTATGTCTTTTTGTAGATGGGTGCGAAAAGGTTATGTGAAGGTCAACTTTATCTTTTTAAATGAAATAATATATACTTTTTAATACATTGGTAGATGCAACTAAACATTCTCTATAAAAGAGTATTAACCCATATATGTATATTAGAAAGTTATTAATTTACTGAATGTTATTAGTTTATATATTTTTTTAACTTCTATTTTGTAAAAGCTACCGTAAGAAAGATAATGAAAACAAATACAAAAGTGCACATATTATTACTTATTAGTGCCTTACATCTTTCCTTGTTTTTTATACGATGGGTTTTATAAAAGAAAAGTTAAAATGCTTACTAAACTAATAGTTTTTAAACATAAATAATTTTTTACAGAGAATGTCGACCTGCATCGATTAATGTATTAAAAAATATATGATTCCATTAAAAAAAACAAAGTTTTTGATCTTCATGCGCTCACTTACACAAAGCCTACTAACATTAAATATACATATCAAAATATACCTGTCTTCTTTGAAATAATTCAACTTTTATTTGAAACATTTTTCGCTGTAGGTAGTAATGTATGATATAAATCAAAATGTTAATGTCAATGTCAAGTGAGCGTGAGGTATCTTATATATATATGTATGTATAAACAAGAATCATCTTGAGATGTAAAAGGCGCGTTCACCTAAAAACAAGATTTGTGACCATCACGAAATGTCCCCTTCGAAAACAAATAAATTCTTCTTGAAACACCTTTTTGAATAACGAATACCTAGTTGAGGAGATAAAATTTCAAATGGGTCAACCTGTATATATATGTATATAGATTTATTTTAACTGAAATCGATGGAATATCTCGAGATATAGAAATTATCAAAAAAATGTCTTTACAAAAATTTTTTGGTATAAACAAAGGGGACATTATATCGCATAAATAATCTTTTTGTTGGTGCAATAATAGGGGAAATTTTTAAGTCAAATTAATCTTTTCATTCGATAGAATACGATGGCATTTATTGATGCGAATTCAATGATCTGCCGTTAAAGTCATTTTATACATATGGTACAAGTATTTGTGAATTCTTAAGGAGACAATTGACATCTACTAAGCTGCTCGAACCGGCTGGCTCCAACGTCCCAACACGATGATGGTTCTTCAAATTATACAGCACTAGCCTGAAAGTGGTTGGAACATAATTTCAACAACAAATAGATCGATTATGATGGATCAGATCTCATTCCGTAATCTCCATGCGAACTTTTCTCGTGGGATCACTTGAAGAAGATAGTTTACAAAATAATCTGGAAATGTCTATAAATTACAGAAAAAGATTACAATCGCTTGCAGGAAGATGACAGAATAAATATTGAAATATTTTTAAAAGGAATCTTTAAAAAAAGAGTGGATAGATATGATTTTGAACATTGGTCAATACATATAAAGCAAATTTTTAATGATTATTGTTGCTGCTTTAATTAGATATTGGTAAGTACAAATTAACTTCTTTCATTTATGCCATCTGAATGATCCTTCATTTTTCGTACTTGTTATAATAGTGATATCCTTTTAATTGTAGATTGCACATATCTTCTAAGAAACATAAGATCAAGGAAGATAAAGGAGCATCACAGTAGAAATATTGCCTGTCAATTCGAGAAGAGACAATTAATAAGAAGAAATTTATGACATTATGCTAAATAATCTCATATGGTGGGTCATTGATATGATCTCAATAAATGCCATTGTATTATGATTAAAAAAGTATAGACTCTTCTTCGTTACTTCACTTACCTCAATTGTTAATTATACCTAACAATCGAGGAAACGCGATATAAATATATGATAGATATTTTTAACACAATCAACAAATATAATTAATTCATTTTCTATTTAACAAAATAAGTAATTAGAATAAATATAAATTTGCTTGCTTTCTTTTTGTCTTTCATAATGAAAAGAATTTATGAGACCGCTACATTCTCGATTTTCACATAGTAATGATAATGTCCATATTGGTCTAATCTTTTCTATACAACATGCAGTGAACTTTTGTTGGGTCTGGTGCGTTTGGAAACCAACTATTACAACAACAACAGCGCTTTGTTCGATTCTAGAATGCAAATACTACAGTCGTGGTTTCATAACTTTAAAACTGGTTTTCTTATTAGCTAAAGCTTCAGTGCGCGCATATACACTTTCTGAACTACGTCTAATAATATCTATGTATTCGTCTGATGCTTGAAAGTCACATTTGTTTGTTTCATCATACGAATAACAATCTGATTTCTGTGCTGTTTGCATCAATTCTGTTTCCACCTGAAATATATAAAAAGATAATTACATCACTTTACCCATAACACTTTGATAGAGATTTTTAAATAAATCTACATACCACTGATTCTCTACTTGTGTTCTTGTGGCACAAATTTTTAGAATGTACAGAATCTATTCGATCTTTTCTATATATATATATAGAAGGAAATAATTTAGTTATTGATATTTTTCATATTTATATTTTGTTATCTTTGTTACATACGTATGGTAACATGTACTTACTTCGATTCAGAATTATATCGTTTTCGAGATGCAAGATATTTGGATGAAAGGTACTCTTCTGGATAGCTACAAATAGAACTTGTTCTTTCTTTCTTTTCAGTTTCTTCATAAGCACAAGATATTATATCATCTAAAGATAAGCACGATTTAGTAAAATGTTCTTTTCTATACGTTGAAGTTTCTGTTGTAACTGGCATATGTTCATGATTACTAGAACTTTTATCACTAGCTGCCATTTTAAGATTATCACGATCTTGTGGAGCTTTATTTTCTAAATTATAATCTTCGCTGTGCTTTCCATTTTTTAAAGTATTATCTACATCATTGATATTTATTAAGATTTCATTAATAATTGAAATAGATTCTCTAGCTTCATCTTTCTTAATTATGTTGTTATCGTTCGAACTATCGTCCCCATTTTGACTACTAGTAAGTGCCATTTCGCAACTACTTATAGAATTTGAGCTTCTATCTCTTATATTTACAGGACTGTCAAAATTATCTGTAATGTTAGTTGACTTTGACACTGAAGTTGGTATCATGATTTCAATGTTATTTTCTATTGCAGTTTCATTATTTCCTTCAGAACTGTTTTCAACATTTGTTATATTATTTAGAATAGCATTATTTAAAGTTTCATTACTACTATTACTTGACCTATCTTTTACTAGTACCAATGTTTTATTGTCTATGGCACTTTCTTCCGATTTACAAATTCGTTTTGATTGACTGCCTAAAACAAGGGATTGCACGGGTTTATCTAAACCTTGATCCAAAGAAGAACCGAGAGAAGATTTTATACTTTTTAATTGGCTCATAGATCGTGAAGATCGATGGCATTTTTCAAAAATTATTTTTTGCATTGGTGGTGTTATACTTTGTTTACTATTTCCAACTTCGATATCCAAAGATGAAGTAGAGTATGTTCGTTTCGAATTATCCAAACTATAAAAGGAAAGATAAATTTTGTGAAATTAAAAAATATTTTATATCATTTAATTAAAATAGAAATATAACATACTGTGATTGATTTGGTTTAATATTTATCAGAGTAGCAAGATTTGGAAGTGTTGCCCTTAAGTCTGTTGTTGGAAGGCCGCAGTACCATCTTAATTGAGCTATATTTTTATTTAGTAAGTAAACAGCATAACGAAATTGTAGCTTATCTTTACTTCGAGCAAATAAAGGAAACCTAAAACGATAATTATATATTACAAAAATTAGAGAGATGAATAGAGAGTAGAATACTCACTGTCTTTCATTGTCAGGTAAATTTTCTGTAATATGATCTATAACTTTACTACGTGATCCATAGTGTATAATAGGATATCTAGTAGGTATGTTAAGAAAATTGGCGATCATTTGTGTAGTATGCGCAACAAATCCCAATGCTACAGCAACTACAGTATCATTTGATAATTCTAAATCTTCGCTATCTGGTAAATGAACATCATGTATTCTAAATTTTCCGTTTCCTCCCTGTATAGCATGTAAATACATTAATTTATTTTGATTCACTTCATATTATTCTTTTTTAAAACTTCACATTCTATCAAATATCTTACACACCTGAGAAATAGGATATATTAAGCTTAATTCTGAAATTAATTGTCTTCTTCTATGTGCAAGTTGACTACTCAATTGAATATATGTTTCTCTTGTATCTATTTGATTTTGTCGCCATTCATGTAATCTTTCAATATCTTTATTCAATTCTCTATACCTTTCCATTAAATCAGAACCTGATTACAATAAATGTGTTAAAATTATTTTACTGAAATTATAATACACATATATATAGCCTCAGCTATATGGGATTACCTAAATAACTACCTTATTTATGGTAAAACTTCTAGGACAAACTATTTCAAGGAGCACATATAATGGTGGAAAGAACTTTCTCTCAAGATTATTTTTTATAAGATTTCAAGGTCATTTGTATATTTTTAAATGGAACCCTATACTTTTTTATCCATCAATTGATGCGTTTGTTTATTCTCTATACAAAAGTATTAAGGTACTTGGGTTTGAAAATGTTTAGTTTAAAAGATATTTTAACCTTAACTTTGTAAAACTTGGCATATGAAAGACAAGAAGAGACACAAAGTGATACTCTTGTGTCAATATTTTTCTTGTCTTTCATACATTACATTTGATGAAATTGAAACTAAGAGATCTTTTAAGTTATGCATTTTCTGACATAAGTATCTTAATACTTTTGTATAGAGAACGAAGAATCACATCCACTGGTGAAAAAAAATTTAGAGTTCTATTTAACAAAATACTAATTAAATGATCTTAAAATCTCATAAAAAGAAGCTAAATTTGAGGAATTATATATGCACCTTTAAATAATATTACTTTGTCTTCAGAAATTTGTTCATGTAACGATAAATAAGGCAGATATTTTGGCGATACCATTTAGCTGAGAGACTCCATATATTATAAGAATATCACTTAAAAGCTGATACCATAGTCTTGATTTTCTTCCATAATATTAGAATGCATCTGATTTAACACTCTTAGTTCTCCCATTTTTCTTGCTCTTTCTTGTTCTAACAATTTTGTTCTAAATTTTGCTACCTCTAATTCCTTACGTATTTTTAATATCTCTGCCTTCTTCTCCCTGCTCACTTTACGAGGTTGAAACAATCTGTTTAATGAAGATTGTGGATACTTTGATGGGTGAAAGTTATCTCCAGAAGCAATTTGTATCCGAAGTGTTTGTACCGATTCCGTTTGCTGTTTTAATGCTTGCATTTTATTTCTTAAGCTGGTAAGCTTACTCACTGTATAACTATCTCTTATTTCAGATGCATTGACCTTTATATGTAGATACCTTTTTAATTCAGGAGTTTCAATGAAACAATATACTGGAGTGAAAAAGCCACCATGAAATTGAAAAATTAGAGAATTTTCTTTCAATATGGTTTCTAAATTATTTGATAGTTTTGGGCCGATATATGCCAAACCAGTAAAAGATATGCCCCATGTAAATATGGTTAGATCAGTAGTTGCATTATTGATGATTATCCTTTTCCACAATCTTACAATGACTTCTATTGCAAAAAATAAAGAAGAAGAGAAAATATATTACAAATTTAATTAGAATTGCATATTGTAGTTATAAATATATTAGATCCCAAAACATCAATTTTTTTCACCTATAAGTGCATGATTACTTTTGAGGTACTAACAGATTATAAAGCTCACCACTGGCAGTAGAATAGCTGGTGGCATATATAGTTGGTACTTCTAAACTTGACCATCTTGGATTTGTATTATCAATTGCCTCGCTTGTATATATAGGAGAGGACATACTTGTTCTATGTAAGGTATAATAAAACCAGCAAACTTCATTATTTATATCTGTTTTCAGATTGCATCCTATTATTTGTATAAGATTCCTAAGTCTTAACTGAAAATTATATATTTCGTGAAATAAATTGGCATATGTTAATCTTATTGTATAAGCAGATATAATGTTAAAACATAAATAACTATTATCATAATTAAAAATCTTATTTCAAAAGAATTAAATTAAATAAATGATTACATACAAAATTAAACATATCATCATTGTAATTGATAACTTGTTTGTATTAAAAGTAAGATATATGATCATACACACATACTTTCATAAATACAGTCATAAATTTATAACGTATAAAATTTTATAAAACTGAAAATGGAATAATCATTTTATGTGAATAATTACCTGCTGTGTAGCAAGAGGAAGCCAAGATTTATATCGTGGAAAAATGCGAGGTTGTAGAGTTAAGTCCAAATCTCTAACAAGGTTTTTCGTCTCTGAAACCTCCATTGTATATCTTCATAATACTGCACAAATAATATCATGAAAAAATAAAATGACCTAATGATAGAATATATTACATGACAAGATTTAATTAACATTCACATTTGTAATGTGCTTTGAGGTTATATTCTTATGTCTACATATATTTAATGCTAAAGTAGATAATAATAAATAATATGGAATATAATATCTTTGCATAAAATTTTAATCTTCTTAATTCTATCTTTGACAATAATTATTCTTTTTAACTAGACGTACGTCCGTTATAAAACACTGTCATTTCTTAAATTTTGACAGCTCTTTGCATTGGCATTTCACATATATCTCTATATTCATTAAGTTCTTTGATCAGTCATCTCTCAGTACCGCCAAGCATCTAAATTCGAAGTTACTTTATAACTTCTACGATTTTTAACATAAAGTCCACTAACACAATACAAGTAATACATTAAATTTAAATTTAAGATCATTGTCACAGCCACAGCCTACTTTAGATACAAGCCGTGGTGACAGACAGTAAATCCGACAACAGTGCCCTACCAGGCCTCTTATCTCGATATAATGTAGAAATAATCTAGTAACTATGGCCTCCCGCGATTTTATGAAATGTTTATTTGTAATTTGTAGCACCTTCGTAGTAACATGTGGTATGTTAATGATAAATGATATTAAACAAATATCAAAATACAGCAAAACAATTACAGTTCAATAAAATAGAGTGTACAATAATATCTATCTGATTTAGTACCGGCTTTCCACCGCAATACAATTATAATACTTCAAACACTAAGTAACTTCATATTATGGCCTGGAAATATACAAAATACACTAGAAGACAATTAATTCTTTTGCTGCAGAATTTAATGAAGACACCATTGGTGTTTTCCATCATTGGGATAAAAATTATATATCATACATACAATATTTTAAACAATTATGTAAATATATACTTATATATTTTTAAATATATAACAAAATGGTACAAAATATTGTACAACAAGCGTTTTGGCAATGTAGTCGCCGTTAAGTCGACATACAGTATACCAATAACAATCTGTTTATGCATGTATCTGTATATTATATAACATAAGTTAACGCCACTTTCATGTGTTAATTATCTACTAACGATTACTTTATCACTCTGCGATCTTATACGTTAATGGCAGTAAAAGATTAACTTGGATATCATAGATAAGATCGAAAAAATTATTTATCGCGTATGGACAATTAATTGATCTTTTTGTGCGTCTTCATTTTCCGTTGTTGTTAATGAAGGTAATTCTGCTTTAGTAGCTAATTGTAAAGCATGGAACCATCTGAAATGAAATTTGACGAATCTTAGATCGATTATAGACGGATCGAATGTTGGTAAATTGACGAGAAATTTTAGTCTGTCGCTTTCTCTGAATGCAAAAATTTGGACGACTATAAACAGCTAGTAACCGTAACCGCAGTAATCACATTCTGTTTGCGTTTATTGCCCCGTCTTGTTGAACAGACTATAGCCTTAGTTGATTATTCGACCAGCTCTACCGTAGTCGACCGATTTAGTTGGCCTGTTTATAGCCGTTCTTATAGATGATCGAATTCGCTGGTGTTGTATGTAATTACATATGTATACATACATGTATGTATATGTACATATTATACGAATATCAAAATATACATGATAAAACTTACTTCTGTTTATCTTCATTTGACAACGCTTGTAAATAGTAACTTTTCCTAGAATGATGCATTTTAAGAGCTTTGGGTCTGTCCTTGTGACTTAAAGGATCCTCGTCAGACAATTTAATACCTTCCGTAACAATGAAACCAGGCATAGGAGTTGCCGTCAGAGCCATATTTTCAGATTCAGACTTAAAAGTGTATAAAACAAAATCTGCATGTAATGCAAACCATCGTCGTGTCCAAGATTTACTTGGTTGTGTTTTTAACATAAGATATCCAGATATAACGGACGATGCGCTTGCTGAAACTTGTAATAAACTGGGTACTGGGCCGGACGTAGATGTCGAGGAAGGTGATTTAACAAGCGGTTGCGTTAAAGCGGTATAACAAAGGCGGCAAACTCTCATGTTCTTGTTATCCTCGAATAATAACTTTTGATTTGAACATTTACCGCAAACAACCTACAAATAACAAGTAAAATATTGTAAAATATTATAGGAAAGGATATTATAGGAAAGGAATATTATAGGAAAAATATTATGGAAAATGTGAATGGATGTTAACTAATAACTGATAATATGTTTTCCATTCCGATTGTTCACAGGCCGATGGTTGCGAAATACCATCGGCAAAAGGTGGTACTCACTATTCCGCAAGCTCTGCAATTATGTTTTCGTTTCATCACGGAAAATATGACTTCACATATCATACATCTAGATACATCATCAGTCTTCACGACAAGAGTCTTCACATCGCCAGTTTTTAGACTCGCTTTTCTTTTCATCATTTCTTGCATAGTGTCGAATAACGCTTCGAGCCAAGCTGCCTTTTCTTCAGCTACATGCGTATATAATTCAACGCTTTTGTCTTCATCTCTTATGTAAAATGTGTTTGCTGTTTCTAGGTTGTCTCCTTCGATCACTTGCAAATTTTCGATCAGGAATTTAGCTCTTAATCGATACAATGGCCCGGGTATTAATCTTATCGAACAAAGTAATAATAAATCAGTAAACTGAAAGGCAGAACAAACAAAGAACATTTCCATCACTAAAGTCTAATATACGGTATCGATTGAATAAGTATTTATTATATGCATCAGTCAACAAATTTATGCACCAGCGACCATACATCCAGATTGTATATTTAAGGTATGCATATACATACCAGAAACAAATGTCTTTCTTGATGATCACCGCTTCTTGCTGAAATTTTAACAATACGACCCTCTTTTACAAGCTCCCGCGTAGCACTAACTAGATCTGTCGTATCGTATATACTCTCTTGTATTTCAAGAAGCTTTTTAAACTTGTCAATCTTCTTCATTGCATCATTCGTGTGATTAGCAGCAGTAGATACTAATTCCAACGCCTCTACGAGAAAGAAAGCCATGTCTGTTCGTTTGATTCTACGATTATTATCGTCGCCATCTACAGACGTCTATTTAAACGTGCCCCGTTCAATAGACGTTTAAATAGAAGCCAGTCCTTGCTAGATGCGCATTACTTTATGCGGAAGTAACTCATCGAATCGAATGGAACTCGAAAGATCCTTACTTTTAGTATCCTTGTAATCAGCATTTTCTTCTGTGAGGTTTCTCAAATAATCTTTCAGAAGAAGCTCGTATCTTGGTAATCTTTGTATAGGGCTTAACATATGATGTGGCAACGATAACTTGGCACACTCGTCCAATTTTTGAATCTCGTTGATAATCGCAGCAAATCTAGCGACTTTAATTTGAAGAGTCTGTATCAAGTTCATGGCATAATCAAAGTTTTTTACATATTCTGTGTACATCTTAAGAAAAGGTGCAAAATTCTTCATTATATCTCCGATTCTACGATCTGATTCCCAATTTTGCATCCTCTCTTGAAGTTGGGGTAACAGAAAATCGTTGTGAAACTTATAAATCGATTTGATATTAGAGAACATATGTTGAACAGTCTCTGGAGGAAACATAGGATGTGCTCTATTCTCTTGATCGATTTTGAACTGGAATACTTGATCGATCAATCGTAAAATGTTAACATAATTCTTTTCAGTAGCTAACAATTCTTCTGCAACTCGACGTGCATTTTTCCTTTTAGAATCTATACAAGCTGTATTATCAACCGACTTTAATTTGGGAACCGAGTCATCAGTATGATCCACGATTATCGCGGAATTTGTGTCTAATGATTTTGTTCTTTCGGATTCTTCTTCGCTCTCAGACTCGCTTATCGTATACGATTCCACTGCATATCGACGGGAATTTCTATCTGTGGTTATATATCTGCACATTAAATGTCTTATAAGATACTTTTCCTCAATTTTTCGCAATGAATTATAGTTGGCCCTAGTTAACTAATTCTATTAACTTACCTACTATTCCTGTATTCTAACATACTGTGCGATACTCGTACAAACGGTACCTGCATTGAATTTTCTTCGCTCTCTTCAATGTCAATATGTTCCATTGAACTTCCAGCTGACATTACAAATGAACGAAAACGTGGGAAACCTCTGAAGGAAGCAATTTTATGGAATGAATGTCCATCGTAATCTTCCTGTTTCTTATCTTGTGCTATCATGTTGGAATGACTGGAATCTTCATCCTGGCATTTCTTCGATTCATTTAGATCACTTTTTGTATCCATTACTTCATCAGGCTCCAACTCCGCGTAAAAGGTGCTGTTTGACATTTGTTTTTTTGATGCAAACATTTTAAGTGTCCCACCAAAATCGCTTTTATCTTTAGATTTTATAAATGGTCTTGTCGTCCAAAGTGAAAAGTCTATTGACTGGTCCTGTTGCATTCTAAGCCTGTATTCATTAATCAATTAAATATTAGAATAATTAATCCTTATATCAAACAGTGTACAAGAAATATGTAATTCTATAAAAAGAAAGAAGAAAAGATATTTGTTAGTTACCTTTTTGCAATATAATTATTTCACTCAAAAGATACATTGGATGCTGAATTAATTGAAACCAGCATCGATTACCAACAACTAAGCCCCCACGAGCCTCGTTGATTATACGTTTGGCGAACATGAGTATACATCTAAGTATATCGTTGTACCTTGATAAAAATCAACGAATTACTGCTCTATCGACTCTGTCAACGTGTTGTAGTTTCGCATTAAAACAAATATAATTAGATTTTCCAGCAAGAAAATTAAGATCATATGAACTAAATCCGTATCAAGCAACTATTATTTCACTATTTGACATAAATACTTCTTAATAAAATTTCCTTTTATTCCTAAGCCTGGATCAAAACGGATCACAAAAAATTTTTAATATTTTATTAATTATTAACAATAACTGATAAGCAAAGATAAACAAAATCTTTCAGTTACAACCTTCAATTTTGATCTATTTTGATCCGTTTGCTATTAGTATTAGTAATATGGGTTAATATTGACGATATATGAAAATCAGTATAGACAGATACATATACACCATATACCTTGGAATAACGCATACGTGCCACCTATACTTATGTAAGTATATGCATACTCATGATGCGTGACGCACTTGCATGCATTTACGCCTGTCTATAATATATTTGATTCTCATAGATACTGCATATTCATATATTTAACGAATGCACGGAATAAATTCGTAAAATTGTTAAAATATTTTTGTAAACAGTAAAAAGTAGGCTACGTTTATTTATTCGTTTTCCTAACATTCATATAGTTACGATAGAATTGACCAATAGAGAGTAAGATTAGATCAGCAACATATATAAAGAGGGGGAGAGAGTGGGAGAGAGAAAAAGAGAGAGAATTAGTGGTTCAAAAACTACTATGAGTGTCAAAAGCACGGTCATATACATGATCATCTAATCGGGTTTCGACACTCGCTAAGAAAACCATCCGAAAATTGAATCATAGTCTAGTCGTGAAAAATCAATATGGGAGATTAACAAAGTCCATGTTCTTGCGAGAGAGACAGAGATAAGAAAAGTGTCTCTGTGTCTGTCTGAACGGTAACCTCCTTTCCATGTTGATTTTTCACTAGTTACGCTTCAGTTTTCGGACGGTTTTCCCTAGGCCTCAACAGAGAGAATTTCCTCTATGGCTTCAGTATATGAGTGTCAAGACCTGTTTATATGATCGTTTTTCAGACAGAGATAGAGACATTTTACTCATCCTTATCTGTTTTGCAGAACAAAAACTTTGTTGTCTTCCATGTAGATTTTTCACGACTCAATTTTCGAATGACTCTACTGAGATCTGTTTATATGGCCGTGCTTTACCCCATTTATAAGTATACTATAGTCGGTCTAACACATCGAGATATAAAGATAGAGTGCGTGAGTGAGCTGAAAAAGCGATATAGGAATAAAAGCCACACTGCACAGAAACTTCATATGCCCTTGTCTAATAACGCATATACATACATACAATAAATATCTGTAGTCTGATCAACGAGACGAAGCATAAATGTAAATAAAATTTGACTGTTGCGACTGCAACGATTGTCAACTAGTAACAACCGAGTGTGTCGACTATAAGTGTAGCACCGACCAATGAGTAGCGTCAGCATGCATGCCTGATTAGACAAGAACAGGAGTCTCTATGCAGTATTCTCTTTCTATTTCCATATCACGTCCACTTACGATTAAGCGGTAACACATGATTCGTTTGAATACTCCATCTTTATACATATCTCTGTGGTCTAACGCGATGAGTCCATAGATGTAAACAAATGCACGTGTTCGACAGAACAGAACAGGGCCTGCTCACAGTTTGTTCCTGAAAAAATGTTAATTCACCTGGATAAGGATCCTCGGCAAAAATCTACTACAAATTTATCCCCGGGCATCGACACTAGGCAGCCAATAACTGGCAGCCGCAGCATCGATCACGTGAATATTAAATGACCATTTTGTTTATAGGTACTATCTGATTAGCCTCGTTCAACCACTCAAATCTAAATTACGTAGGTGGGTAGTTTAGTAATTTAGTTTGTAGTTTAAAGTTTAATGCCTTGAATCGACTATAGTATAAAGTATAGAGTATAATATGAGTATACATATCAGTATCAATGGTCTAACCCCCACCACGAGTCCTGTATATACGGCTGTGTTCAAAAATGAGTTGTCGTGCGTTTAAAGAGATACATTCACCATCTATATAGCATTATTTTTCAGAATAATATGTTGATGAAAGATACCAAGATTGTGATGAACAAACCAAATATAAGAACTGGAAGTCAAGCGGGAAGTACGTAACTATACTAAAACTATAGGAACATACAAGACTACAATTTGGAGAAGGTTATCGATTATGTCTTTTCGCTTCACGATGTAGCTTCGAATAAAAATCATCATTGAAACTGCTTATCTAGTGGTGCGTAAAATTTTTAAGCATTTTTACGACATTAAAATTTATTGAATTGATTACTTTCATGTTATTTGATATATGTGTATTCTCCGTCATGAGGTTTCGCGGGTGTACGAGTTTATGGGTAATATTTCCCAAGATTCTTTGGTACTAAATTACGAGGCTGCGCGAAACATCGAAAGTTGAATTCGCTATATGATGAAAAAAGACAAAGAAAATCGGAGAGAGAAACAAAAGACATTCGAATTTTATTCGACTTAAATACTTTCAATTTTGATTTATAGTTGAGGCATATTTCAATCAACAAATGGCGAATTTTTCGTGTATACGTCTTTCACTTCACGATAATTATAACTATTGCGACTCATCGGTTCAATTTTTTCGTAATTACCAATGCAATAATCAGTATTACTTCTAGATACCGTCGTTCCTAATGCATAATTATAGGTACATATAGAAAATATTACTTGCGAGATGTAGTGGTACGCCGCGAGTCTTATGTTATCGTTATAATCGTTATGCGAATACATGTTGTATTTAATAGTTAATCAATTGGTGTATCCTCTTGATTGCATGAGTACTGTTCTAAATATTCATATTTCAAAATATTCAGTGTTTGTGGGTAAAAAAATAATTTGGTACAATAGACACTATAATAGAATTTTCAATGCATCGCAAACGAGTTGATGCTGATGATCCCTGTTTTAAGACAGATGCTTACCTGCGGACATGAAACTAAGACACAAAATAATGATGTGGATCATCGACGATCATCGCGAAACGTTCTTTGTTCGCAGCTCTGGATTTGTAGAGAAATATGTCAACAGAAGGCGCAGAACTTTCAAATCGTTTCATGACTCGAGATGTCGAAACTATGCCGGACGAGACACAGGTAGAAACACCTTATTCAGTATTCATTCGCTGAAGCATTCATGTTATATCAAAAATACCTCTTACTAGTCATTTTATTCTGCAGAACAATCGTATGGATATACTGGAGTGTCTTTCAGTTTTAATTAATGAAAATAATTCTGGGAATGATCAAACAGAAGAATTAACACTAGATGAACACCTATTGAGTGGTGGTACAACCTTGACAGCAGTAACGTTGCCTGATGGAACGCAAGCATTTGTTACCAATAATTTCAACGATGATGGTTAGAAACTAATCAACACACAAGAGGAATACACATAAAATGTTGCTTCTATTAATAACAAAATAGATGCCACCATTTTACTTATCTGTTCATGATTTCAAGATTTAATGCGTGTACAAAGAATAATATTTAAATATTGATAGAGTTAATCGATCACTGTAATTTGTATTCCATTAAATTTCTAGATTTGTTATAACATCACAGATTTGTGTGTTTTATAGATATGAATTTAAAAAGGCAAACAACATTAGAATTGGGGAGTGGAGATACCATATTGCTCCGAGATATAACAGAGTTTGCAGAAGGTAAACCACTTCAACTGGAATTAGAGCCAGCAACATTAGTTCAAGCTCGTGACTCTACCATAGAAAATGTTGAAAACTATCCTCATGTAGAGTTTATCGATGGTAATGCTTATATGGTAGCTGGTCATCTTGATATTAGTAAAGATTTATGGGAAATTGAAGATGGGAAATTGAAGAAAAAGGATTCCAAGATTTTATTAAATAAGCTATCTACATCAAGAATAAGACATCCTTGTCCAAGAGAGGGCTGTTCAAAGGTTTACAGTACACCTCATCATCTTAAGGTAAAGATTCTTTCCAACATTATTGCAAATTACAAGTTGATTCAGGTTTCTTCACAAAGACAATGTGAATGAATTGCAATATCAATTCTGTCAGAATCATGTTCTTGATTCAATCATTATTGTATGCCATATATGAAAGCCGTTATCAGAAAAGTTTACTAACAAAGGAAGATCCCCACCCCTCAAAAAATTATGGATCTTTGGCGATATTTAGAGGATATTTAGGCGATATTTTGGCGATATTTATATGTTAGGTATGTATTATGCAATATTTTTTTACTGTCCAAATTCACTTTAAGGGGGTGAAATTGGCTCTTGAAAATTCGGCTCTTTCGTAATTATGTGTTATAATTCAATATATACATTTTTTACATAATGATAGTCCTAAATAAAGAAGTAACTTCTGCCTGAAAACATTTTTTCTATTTCTCACATTTTGCGAGTTAAAACGCAAAGTTGGGAAATAACCGAATTTTCAAGGGTCAATTTTATCTCTTTAGAATGAATTTAGGTAACAAAGAAAAATTGCGTAATATGTACTTATACAAGGTGAGTCAACAAAAATGAACCACCTAAATAACTTTTTCAATTTTTGAGATATAGAGAAATGTGCGAAACAAAAGCCGTTTCGAGTAAATATGTTTACAAATTTTGAAGGTCACCTTCATTTTTTTAAATGGAATCATGTATTTTTGAACACAAGAAGGATCTCTCGAAACATCGAGATTTTTTAAAATTCTTAACAATCGACGATTGTTCAATAGCTGGAGCTCCTTGTCTCTATCATGTATTTAGTACGCGAGTGTTTTGTTTATGTCTACTGACTTTTGTCGTTGAACGGACTACATACATTGTACACCGTGGATATCTGGAAAGATCTTGTTTTTGTTAATAAAACCAAGAATACACTTTTTCAGAAGAACTTACTATGAATTTTTCTCCTTTATTCATTACGTCCGTTATCTCGATTGACCCTAAATGATTGTGATATTTGAATTTACCTTGAGAAGGGCTACAATCGTATATGACTAAAAATACGTGGTTCTATTTAAAAAAAATGGAGGTGATCTTCAAAACTCGTAAATACGACCATCTGGAAAAAAATTTTTTTTATCACGTAACTCTCTCGGAACTAAACAACTCTTGTTTCAAATATTTCTTTGTATCAAAAGAAAATGAAAGAGCTATTTAGGTGGCTCGTTCTTGGTGACTCACCCCGTATATCCTCTATATATCTTCAAAGTTTCATAATTTTTTAAATTTGCGAGTTAGGAATCTTTCCTTGTAAGTTTGGAGCGCGTTTCATTAATCTATCATATGCTCTACCATATTCGTAAATTTAAATAATACCAACGTCCGAGTGAATGAATTTGTTTGATTCTCGAAGATTTAATTACAGTTAGTTAAAAACGATGAAGCATTATTATCATATTATATGAAGCAGTATCGTTAAACCAGGTTCACGAACGATCTCACACTGGTCAACGACCATACAGATGCACACATCCAAAATGTAAGAAGAGCTTCTCGACAGGATACAGTTTAAAAGCGCATCTGCGTACGCACACGGGAGAGAAACCTTACAAATGTCCAAACGAAACGTGCGATAAGAGTTTTAAAACATCCGGAGATTTGCTAAAACACGTACGGACCCATACTGGAGAACGGCCCTTCTTATGTCCGTTCAATGGATGCGGTCGTTCCTTTACTACGAGTAATATTAGGAAGGTAAAAATTTGGCAATACAGCGTTTCAGGTTTGCGATTGATGGAACAAATTCTGTGTACTGCATGTGTACTAGGTTCATGTCAGAACGCACACTGGGGAACGTCCATACAAATGTACACAACCTAAATGTGGCAAGGCGTTTGCTAGTGCAACAAATTATAAGAATCATATACGAATTCATTCGGGTGAAAAACCTTACGTATGCTCTATAGAAAACTGTGGAAGGAGATTCACAGAGTATTCTAGTCTTTACAAGCATCATCTCGTTAGTAATTTCTTCACTCTTTGTATAACGTGATTACCTCACATTCAACATATTTCTCTATTTTTTAGGTTCATACGCAACAACGTCCGTTCGAATGTAAAATTTGCTTGAGGAGGTACAGACAAAGTAGTACTCTTGTGATGCACAAAAGAACTGCTCATTCATTAGTCGATAATGATGATAATGTCGATGTTCTTTGCCAAGAATCTGTACAAGAGTCTTTTAGTCGAAGCAAAGATAGACGAAAAGGAAGCATTATGCGAGATAACGGTAATTCGTCGTTAAAGGTAATTTAGAAGATATATTGTATTTTGAATACGTTTGGAGAAAAATTTTCAAATTTTTTTTTTTACATTTTCGGGTATAACCGAAGATCACAGAAAAAGATGGACAAATACAGATTTCCAAAGCGACCGATGATTTAAATGATAACGAAACGCAGATTTTATTGGTCGGTGATCCTTCACAAATTGCAGCATTACAGGTTCGTTGTTTTTTATTTTCTTCCTTTATTTTTTTCAACTTGATTTATTCCTAGAATTTAATAATAGCACGCTTGGTTATATTTGTTATATTTTATGTCTTATTTTTAGCAGAAAATTGAGCTAAACGGTGGTTTCGACGAACCTGGTATTGATACTTCGTTCGAAGAACTAAATATAAAGATTGAAGATATAGAACTTGGATGGCACTGATACGTCTTCAAAATCATTCAATGAATATTAAATAGAAACAGAAATTGTCTATTCTTTCTTTTGTCTATTTCTTCAATTATCTATTGTTTACTGAGTCTTTTATATATGTATGTATAATTGGTAGTTCTATCGATCTTAGCATTGGGAATTAAGGACAACTTTGGCCCATCACGTCATCGGAGATAGTCTAAAAAGGAGCATTTTGTTTATTAATTTGAAGATATATTTCGTCATTATCAACAAATAAATTGGATTGGAATTTTGAATCGTTCTCCTCGAACATATAATAGTACAAAAGTTACTTCGTTGAAAATTTCTTTCTTCTTTTCTTTTATTCGTATTATGAGATTTTTTAATTTGTTTTGATGTTATACATTTACATCGAGTAAAACCCGTAAGCAGGTGTACATTTATTTCTTGTTTCGCATTTTTAAGGCGCGTAATATATACAGGGTAATATAGGGTGGTTGGTAACTGGTGGTACAAGCGAAAGGGGGGTGATTCTACGCGAAAAAAGAAGTCGAAAATGTAGAATAAAAATTTTTTTTTTTTTAATTTTTCCATCGAGACAACGATCTACAGTGAGATCCGTTATAATGAGACGTGATAAAGTGCACGCGTACGAGCGAAAATTCAAAGTCGGTTTTCTCGAAAACAAAGCCTTAAACGAAAACTTTTTATTCTATATTTTCGACTTCTTTTTTCGCGTAGAATCACCCCCCTTTCGCTTGTACCACCAGTTACCAACCACCCTATATATATTGTGAAAAACAAGCATATAGAATTATAGATATATTATGAGTTTATAATGACACATACATATATCTAATTTCGAGATACAAAATACGATTAAAACAAGAACTTTTGATGGTACACATTCTTTTGAACGACATACTTTTGATAAAATATTATCCCTTAGAATCCTATGATATCCTTCCACTATATAATACTTAGTGAATCATAAAAAAACACAGAAAATTTGTGGTAAAAGTGAATGAGAACTCGATCGGATATTTCATTGAATAGGAGAGAACATGATGTGTAAATTATCTGTAAACGATTATACTCGTTGACCGTGTACAGACAACATCAATTGTTATTAGCACGAGTTTACTAACCAAATAACTATATTAACGTGTCTAAGTACGAAGTTTGAATTATTCAAAGAGAGATCATTTTTGTATCAGTTACGCGTGAGCATTGAGTCGGATATAATTTTTCCAACGCGATATTGCGAGTGGTAATAGTTAAATCTGCTTTTTCTTCCAGTTCTTTCTCTCTCTCTCTCTCTCTCTCTCTCTCTCTCTATCTATCTATCTATGTATCTGTTTATCCACCTATCTCTCTTCTTTCTGTCCATATCTCTATTCCCGCCGCGTTTGCTCCACTTTTTATCTCGCTCATTTATTTAACCATTTTATTCCTTTCTTTAAATTCTTTCAATGCATGTATTTCGAGTAGTTTCGCTGTAGGTTTTCTTAAATAAATTTAGTTTTAAATCGATAATCGATCGAAATTTTGCGATAAGATAAAAAGATGTTTTTTACTGATACAGTGTTTTACTGATTTTTCAAATTTAATTCTTTTCTCTTTCTACATAAAGTTGTTGACCTCAACGCTTAGCATTATTATGACATACTTTTGAGCAAGGGTCGCGTAGAGTTATTTCTTAAAGTAGTCTGAGCACGTGACTGGTCATCAAAGTGACCAGTTTTTGTCTTTTATCCTTTCATGAAAAAAGATTTTATGATCGTGTTACGCGTAGTTCTTGTGTGACTAAGATGCGTTATAACGGCTAAAACTTACGAATATCGGTGACTTATTAAAAACGCGATTTTGCCATTCTATAAGTCATTCAATACGCGTTAATCGCAAGCAACGGTAATAACTTATTTCTCTTATATAAATGTAAAGTGTTCCGATCGACAAATAGTATTTAGATAAAGCAAAATCTAATTTCTATTAATTTCTATCTTGTCTGTCGACAATATGAGACAAAATAATAGATAGCAACTCGCAAAAATTGTAAAGTTGGAAAAGAAATATGGATCATGAGAAAGATAGAATTGTGATAGGTATGTATATAATCTTTAAGCTGTGATAAAATTTAAATGATACAGAAGAATAAGGGAGGGAGAAAAGCTGATAACACTAATGTTATTACAAATTTTTTAATTTCCTGCTATTTTTCAAAATTGCAAACTTTTTCGGTAAACTTTTTGTGACAAATAACGAACAATGGTACGCAATCGAGGATATTCGTGATAATACGAAAATTAAGGTATCTCATACCATCGGTTTTTATGTCATGTTAAAAAAATTCGTGGCTTGAAGCGGGGAGGATATAGTAATAGCATCAGTGGAAATTTCAAAAACAAAGAGTTAATTGGAAATGTAAACCACGAGGAAAAGGCAAGGGATGAACGAGGATATATCGGGAGACGTTTTAACGTGGCAGTTATCAGTATTGAAACGTGTTTGTACTCTCCAGATCGCAACTGTTGTACACCATATTCTATTTCACAACCATCAAGGTACGTACTTTCGTTTTATTCGGAATTGAAATAGATTATCACGTTTCGATTGATATGAATCTCGATCGAAACGTTATCGCACTTAACTATATTATTTAACTTTCGATAGCTTATTATCAATAATGTTTTGTTCTTGTTGCTACTACTGATGTTTAATCCACTTTTATTCGGTATCTGCCTTAGTGTCGTCTCAATCTCTATGTGTAATAAAGATAAGCTACTGCATTCCTGTATACCTATACAGTCTCGGTGAAATTTACATGTATAAAAAAAATTGAATATGTGACGTTTGACATCGATTTCTCAAATTTTGTAACAATTGGATAATTTGACAACGTTCTTTTAATATCCGTTCCTTTGATTTCATTTCCATTCGTTTTTCTTTTTACAACTGAAGAAGGTGTTACACCGTGGTTGGTTGCCAGTGAATAATCATAAGCGTAGATATGGAAAAAAAAAGTAAATAACTGACTGAGACGCATTCTCTAAGCGATAAATCATGCATTCGATCGATCTTTTCCTTCGATCTTTCAACTAGCAGGAAATATTGCGTTTTACAAAGTACATACATCGTGCAAGTTACGTAAAAAGCATCAAGGGAACATTTTTGTCGTCAACTGCGCGACAACTGCGAAAATTGTAGTCACGCGGCAAACGTCCCTAAGTTCAACTGCAGCCATCGAAACGATCAGTGTTCTCCAATAATGTGTTACCTACATTCAAGAAAATATTCGATTTAATAATTATCACTTCCAACACAATTAAGTTACTTTGTTTCAGATCTTTTGTCTCATTAGAATCGTCGTTCTTGCAACCGGTAAGAATTGAAAATCGTTCATATTCTTCTTTCATTGTCGTTCAAATCTTTGTTATGTATTAGAAAAAATCTCTTATACTACAACAAGAGTCTTTCTTACGTTCATTCGTTGCAGTTAGTACATTCGTCTGTCGTCATTTAGTTGATCGGTTTCGTGTCTTTGTACTAATTGTAAGAAGAATCGTCGTACAAAAAGGGTCGTCAAATTTAAGTGAACCGTAAATATATTTCAATGTTTTGTATTAAGGAAAATTTCTAAGGTAAGTCTCTTATGATTTCTTATGTTATTACAATGCTTTTTGACAATATCTAATCACGAAAGTTGTACATTCTTAAGTTTAACATTCTTTTTCTAGGATATTCGATAGAGTTTATATTATGTGAAAAAAAGAGAAGAAGCTTAAAACGGAAATGAAAAACAATCGTATTATTGATAAAACGTTTAGTTGATGACACTTAGAATCGTATCGGATATCTAATGGAGTTGACATCGAGGGAAAAGAAGGTGACTTTCGAAGGTCGCAAAGTCAGAGTCTAAAGAGTTATCACGCGATAATGTCGTAATCTGCCCGACTGTCCAATAATCTGTTTTTAGTGCAGTGGTAGTAAGAATCGCGACAATTTGCGAATCGGCCGTTTCATCGTGGATTATTGGATGTACTGTCATCAAGAATTGCTTTTCGTAGACTAGCGTCGTAGTTTTACAGGTATCAAACAACAGAGAAAAAGTTTAAAAAGCAAAGGACGAATCAATGAAACTCAATGAAATTTGACATTGTTATTTTATTATAGATTTTGGCAGTAGTTGCTGACACTTCATTGTCATCTCATTTCAGACGTTCAATTAAAGAATGTCGAAGAAACAATGGTTGGTCCTGTTGATGCTGTTTTTGACTTACTTGTTGCTAGGTGCTTCCATTTTCTACCATATCGAGAGTCGCCTAGAAATCGAACGCGTCGAAGAAGCCAAACGTGAACGCATCGAAATTAACGGTGAGCACAGTCGGTCGTGTAATTAAAGAACAAACTAGTATATAGATGATTCGAAATCTTAACAATACAACCTATAAAATTGTTCCTTGCCATTTAATGTTCATATATAATAATTTATATGAATTCGCTATTCGGCAGTTAAAAAATCAATGCAAGTTATCGTCGGCCAATAATATGAGCACATAAAAATCTATTGTACCTTTTTCATTACCGATCAACATTTATTAAAGTTTTAAAAAAGATTCGTCGTAGTCTCTCTCTCTCTCTCTTTATTTCTTTCTCTTTCTCTCTCTCTCTCTCTCTTTTCTGCTTCAGTTGAACAACAATGAGCAATTGTGATAAAAGATAAATTCGTTGGATCAGTTACTTCAATACTGAGTTACGAAATCGATAGCATGCGAAATCATTCGGATCAGCCACTCCTCAGAAAATTGTTCAGCAAATTCATCGGTTTCCTTCACAAACCGACCGTAAATGTTCATGAATAAAAACGTTTCAACTACTATCCTATCATAGTGATTAGAAGTACAACGTATGTACAATTGTGCAAAACATACACTTTTTTCTGGAATTTTCATTAACTTTGTAACTAGCATTATCGTGACATTAACCATTAAAATTAATAGTTTTGGTCGATTAGAAGATAATTACAGTATATACGATGAGCGAGCAGCTTTTACTTTCACATAATTTGTCATACGTTGCAGAGACAATAATAACAATCAATTAACATTTTTAATCGAAACTAATTTTATGATATTATCAAAAATGCATCTTATCTAATTGAGATCAAAAAATTGTAAAGAAATCTGATAATACATTTGAATTGACTCTGACGAATTGAAGAAGATCTTTACCTTTACGGTATGAAATTTGTTATCCGATGTGTTCTTTGTCGAATTGTATTGATGTGACTTCTTTCCCGGTACACGCACGCATATAAAGTTCCTTAACTAATTCGAAGCAAGTAGAGAACATAAATGATAAACGAATAAAGTGAAACGATAAGATAACGTTCGTCCGAGAACAGGTAGTTTAAATGGGGTATCATGCGAATTTTAAAGAGTGTAGGAGAGCGAGTGAAGTTTAAATTTTGGTTGATTATATCACAATCACGACGCGTGTATCATTAAATTCGGATTGTGATTCCTCTCTCTCTCTCTCTCTCTCTCTCTCTCTCTCTCTCTCTCTCGCTCTCTCTCTCTCTCTCCTATGATAAATTCATTTTATTTTTTCCAATTTTTAAGCACATTACAGATATTTAGATTATGTACGAGTATATTAGATATTAGTATTCAGACTCTGATGCTCATTGTTTTTCAGCTTTACTTCACGCACATTATGTGCCTAATCTTAGTCACGATCACGATGAAATTCTTGGAAAATTGACACGGTACTGTGGAAAGTCGGTTTATAATTATACCGACAACGAGACGGACCCCCTTAAATGGGATTTTTATAACAGTTTCTATTTTGCTTACACCGTCGTCAGCACGATAGGTACGTACTCGTGTAATATACACGATATATATACATTTTTACACGTTTATGCACAATAAAGATCAGGGAAAAAGCGAGTGAAGATACATGTACTTACATACGAATGTATATTTACGCGATCGTGAATCGGTATCGATTTGTAAAAGATTTGGACTGAAATACTAATTTTTCAAAACAACATATCGTATAGTTCGCGAACGTTTGAGTTTCATTTAAAAACTTGAATATTATCGACATCATACTAAAATTCCAAATATTGTTTGGCTAATCATCTATTAAATATACGCAATATAGGTTACGGGAATTTGGCTCCGACGAACATGCTTGGCCGCATTCTGATGATATTTTACGGTCTGATAGGCATACCTATGAATGGAATTTTGTTAACACAATTAGGAGAATTTTTTGGGCACGTATTCGTCAAAGCTCATAAGAAGTACAAATCGTACAAGAGTGACCATAATGACTATTATACCAGAAAATTAACAACGTTCGAAACGGGAAAAGTTGGGTTGGCTGCACAGATATTCGCTCATTTGATGCCAGGCTTCATCATGTTCATCTTTTTCCCGGCATTTGTCTTCTCCCATTACGAGGGTTGGAGTTACGACGAAGCTGTTTACTACGCTTTTGTTACATTGACAACCATTGGTTTCGGAGATTACGTTGCAGGTTAGAAAACATTTTGTCACGTTTTTTCGCCGATTCTATTTTTAGCATGAAAAGTAACTTGTACAATAAGTTGAGTGAACTGAAATACGCTTGTACTAAAACTGAGACATCGATCAGAATATATCTATGCACAACGTTCTCATTCACTTGACGAAATCTTTTTCACGTGTGCCTGCACGGATTCTACGTCCCTATAATAAGATAAATAGATCGAAACTAATTTTTTTGAATGAATTGTAATGAAAATTGTAATGAAAAAATTGTCGATGATCTTGCATCGTATTCGTATTCATATTCATATTCGATAGGACAGGACAATAGCAAGGGTAGCGGATTTTTCTTTATGTTATACAAGACTTTCCTGATCTGTTGGATTTCGTTTGGATTGGGATACACTGTCATGATTATGACGTTTATCGCACGAGGTATGCGCAGTAAGAAGATTACTAGAATCGAGCATAAACTAGCGATCAATTTGAAGCATACACAAAGTAAAATCTGGAACGAATTCAACAAGGAGATAAACTACCTGCGTCGTGTTTTCAACGAGTTACAGCTATCTAAAGTCAGGGTAAACGAAATCGCATCTCTGATTCTGTACTTCGATCTTTCCCGCTTATATGCTTATTTATATAATGAATCGATATTTCTCTAATATGTTATTATGCATTCAAAAACTTTATTCATATATTTTAATACATTTCAGAGAGTATATATCGATGAATGTAATTATGAGATTCCACCTTCGAAATTTCCACGTAGCAATAGCTTTCCTGATCTTCGAGATTTGCTCTATGGTTCAAAAGAGAAAGATAAGTTGTGTAACAGACCTCGACGTCGCGCCAACAGCGAAGTGGTACCGACGGTAAGCGATTTTCTCGAATACGAGCATGATCACCACCAAAAGCTATGGTCTTGTAATTTGATCGAGATTAACATATTGTTGATCGAAGAATTTATGCAAAAAATGCCTTTTGACCGGCGTTTGCTATTTTTCATGAAATGTTGCCTTCAATCCATTCTTCTGTAGAAGCAAAGGTGCATTTTTGAACACCGTGCGTATCATTTTCACTTTCAGTGTCACAACCGATCACTAACTCTAAGGTTTTTTGTTGATCTAATATTCACGTTTGAATTAGAATTATTATAATATATTATTTTAATACATAGAATTATTATAATATATAGAGAACAACCATTTTCCGAATCACTAGTATTGTTACTCGAACAATCAAACAAAGCATTTGCATAAAATTCATCAAAAATTCCTTCTTCGGTAAAAAATTTGCGATGCACCATTTTTGAAAATATAACGCCAAAAAAGTTGTCTATAATATGCAAAAGGTTAGAAGAAAACCTAATATGACAAAAAGTGAATGATAAATACGATCACAAACTCTATAATAAGCACTTTATAAATTTTGAGCTCTAATAACTTTATACGATGGTTCTATCTGGACCTCTCTCTATTATCTAAATGCTATCTCTTTTTCTGAATACGTGCCCGGTCGATAACATTTGAGTAATACAACAATCACTGTTAACACATGTTTTTCATTGCTCCATAGGAAGATCAAATAACTCGCGTCGTTTCTGAGACTGATCTTCAAAGAATCGACAAAACGGCAACATTCGCAACTCATGCGATGGTTCAGCCAGCAGAATTGTTGGCAAGATTGGTTAATATTCTTGGTTACATACCACCAGCTACAGAGGATACTGGAGCTGATGATTCGAATCAGACAACTTTCATTAGCCAAGATATCGGATATCGTGGTAACAGGCTCGAAGAAAATAACAGTAAATTATATTCGGAGGAAGAGCCAACTTACACGTCCAGTACTGGACCTGGACTCTGGACTATCGGCCATGAAAAAATACCAGCATATCGCTTTGCTAATCCTCGTTCAAGAGCGGCTAGTGAGATCAGACTACACGAGACGAAGAAAGAAGATCGAAACACGGAACGAACCTGGTCCGGTCCGACGGCAGCTAAAAAAATTCATGAATTGATGAAATTGCGAATAAGCGAATCATCTGGCAAAGAACATGGCATTAAAGAAAGAAAATTTTCTAAACTTCGTAACTTTGCATTAACAAGATCTGTTTCCAAAGCACTGGGTTCGTCTGCTCCTTGGAAAGGTCGTTTCTCAATGAGTTCAGAAAAAAAGAACTCGGAGTTAGATCACGAGATTAACAGAGAGACCGGACAATCATTCCCATTGGGATCGGTAGCGATCGATGATAGACGAGACTCGACCACTTCAAATCTACGGAGACATTATTACACTCATACTGGTGCAGGTAGCAATCTTAATACAGAAACTACTAATAATTTGCTCGAGGAAACCAGTTTAGCCGATTTTTTGAGAGCCCTCACTGCTCTTCATGCGAGCGTCGTTACGAATGACAGTTGGATCTCAGCTACGAACACGGATCAGATTCAACGTAATCAACCTCGAAGAAAAATGGGCACCGCTTCCTTGACACCGCCGAAACTTCCCAGTTTGTTCACGTTATTTTCCCCTTCTCCGCCTACATCGACAACTCAAAGTAATCAAAATACGATTACGCAAGAGTTTAATGCAAACTCGAACGAAAACAAGCTCCCTTGGCCTCAAAACCGACGAGAGTCGAGAAGAGGTAGTTTGATATTCGTTGCACCTACTACTACAAAATCGAGAAGATTTTCTTTAAGACCAGTGGCGACACCCATTAGTCCTCCAACGCCTCCGAAGAACGATACACCATTCTTATCGGTGAGTTCGGTGATCCACCAAGAATCGATTAAAACATTTTTTGCCTTCGAAAACGAAAGGAATCCTCAATTTCGTCGCCTTTTATCCTATTCCGTCCTTTCACGTGACAATGCGTTTCATGCTATTTGCACTTACCTACTTTCACTTTTTTTTAGGATTCACAGCAAATGCCATACGAAAGTAGATCAACGTCTTTGTTTGAATCACTCAAAGAACCTCTTATTTCAACAGAGAGAGCACCGGGACTTTCAACGCCAATAAAATCATTTTTAAACGATCGGCGTTTCTCGCTACGACCTACTCAAAATCCGAACGGATGTTTAATAGATAATAATCCCGCCGCTCTCGTTCCTGCGCTCAAAGCTGTACCTCGTTGGAAGGCTGGGATGTTACAACGACAAATCAGTCAAATGAATCTTCGACGTCGAGCCAGAGCCTTCAGTTTGAGCGACGTTCACGCTGAAGATCTCAAAGAAAGAGCCGAGCCTTTTGATCTATCGTCCAGTAATGGCAAGAAACATAATTATGATGCAAAAGAATATCGTAAAAATATATCTCCGAATAAATCCGAGAGAGAAGATTTGAAAAATGACGGATTCGCAAAATCCATTAAAAATTCAGATCAGTTTGCGTCTTCGGTTTGTACTTCAGCTGAACGATATTCGTCGTTTTCGCAAGAAAGTGCTTTAACGAATCCTGTTCGACTCGAAGAAAAGAACGTGCGAATTTTTGAACCACATACTCAACCCACTTCAAGTATAGCCTCGACCGAGAATATCAATCATTTGAACGAACATACTCCTTGTCCCCCGTTAGATATATACAACGAAGAAAAATTCGCTCCATCCAGCACAGAGAAACAGGTATCCTCGAACGATTCTTCTACTACTAATGACTCTACTCTCAATTATAATTCATTTACCGATATTGATACATTACAGGAATTACAGGAATCATTAGTGGAAGTGAAAATAGAGAACCCCATTACGAATATCGTTCGTAATCCTTTTACAGCTGACGTTTCTCTAAATAATTCGCTTGATTCACTTTCAGAGTTGAAAGTCGAAAAGCATGGATCGCACTTGCCTATTAATAAATCGTGACATGCGGTATTTGCTGAACGTCAAACTTACATATATCTGCACTCATTTTACAGTCGGACTGTCCTTCGGACTGTATCGAAGTACAGCAAATCTCAGACGATAAATGAAAGACCAAACGACGGTATGACGATAAACAAGGAACGAAGAATTTATATGTATATACATTGTACAGAAACTTTTAGTCTTTAGTCATTGTACAGAAACTTTATAATTGTTTCCCAAAAGCTGTCGCTTTCTGTTATGATCAATTTTAAGGAAACAAAAGATTGAAATTTAAATTGGAGGAGAGAGATTATTGCAAAGAAAAAGAGAGATCGAACGTTCTTTTCTCGTTATATCATCGATATCAATATATTAAGTTTCTTTAAGTATCCCTACTTTTACTGTTATACTTATTTACTAGTTTTATTTCCTACTCTTTTCTATTGCTTTCTTTCACTGCTACAAATGACCGTTACAAAAACGAAACTGGACGTCGAGTTATCACGATTTCTAAAAGAGATGATTATTTCGCGAAAAATTATTTCGAAGATCTAGCATTTTTGATACCCATGTATTTTTATTCAATCATTCGATACAATAAATTATGTATAATTTAGTTTACACAGGAACGCAGTTTTCTTCTTTCCTCAAGTGCCGAGTTTCAAGCAAGTTACCGTGCAATGTATCGGCAAAAAGTGACACTTGACAAAGAATTGAACAGTCACTGTTTGGTATGATACTATTAGACTGTATAAATTAACGATGTTCGATGTTCGAGTAATGTATTGTATATTTCTACAACCTTTTTCTTATCTCTTCAATTAAATGTGCTCGGGGGATCGAAATTTCTGTACGCGACACAACATCTCTCAATGTAACTTCTCCCCTAGCCAATTCTCCTTCACCGATTATTATAGCCAACGGTATTCCACTTTCTTCGCAATATTGTAATTGCGCAAGCAATTTTACGTTTCTTTTGTAAGACTGTTCGGCTTTCACCCCAGCATCCCAAAGAATTGACAAAAGTTTCATTCGTTCTTCATGCAAATTCTTTTGTGCAGTCGCTACAAACACCTCAACTTCGGTGGTTCGCGTTTTCACACCTTCCTTATTCAACTTTGTCTCTAGGACATTGAAAATTCGTTCGACGCCCAACGACAAGCCAACACAGGGAATCGATTTGTGTTTGCTATCAAACATTCCAACCAAATTGTCATAACGACCACCACCTGCGACGCTACCAACGCCAACGTCGTCACCTGCAAAAGAAAATAAAATAACTCCAGATGAAAGAACTCTTCAAGTTTTTGAATTCTATTAATACAAATTGTTTTAAAACGTTGCGAAACTCTTTAAGAATTTACCAATCAATATCGCTTCGAAGATTACGCCTGTATAATAGTCAAGTCCTCTAGCAAGGCTAAGATCAAAAGTTACTTTGTCTGTCACTTGCAATATATTGCAGTACTTGTATAATAATTCCATAGATTCAAGGCCTTTCGTCGCCGATTCGTATTTCATTAATTCGCTGTCTTTTCTTAGCTCAGAAATTAATTCTATTCCACCGAATCGCGACACGTAAATGCCAATTTTGTCAGTACTGGATTCATCCAAACCTTTCTCTTCAATTATTTCTTTTTTGACTTCTGACCACGAATTTTTATCTAGTTTATCAATAGCAGAACACACAGCACGAAATTTATTACTTGGAACACCACAAGCAGCAAATATACCATCCAATAGCAATCTGTGGTTCAATCTAATTGTATAAGGTCCTACATCCAGAGATTGTAACGCCTCGGAAATAATGCGTATGCATTCTGCATCTGGTATCATAGGATCATACTGCCCGGCTATGTCGAAATCCTTTGATATGGAGAAGATCAAATATCAATCATAGGTCCATCAACAGCATTATTCTTAATATATGTTATTGGACTTACGCATTGGTAGAACTCTCTATATCTACCCCTTGTCGTAGATGGATTGTCCCTTCGATAAACTTTTGCTATATGATACCTTTTTATGGAAGAGATTTTTCCCATAGCCAGATATCTAGCAAAGGGTACAGTTAAGTCATATCTAAGGGACAAAATTTCTCCGCCTTGATCCTTCAAGTCATAGATCAACTTTGAATCTTCTCCATATTTTCCTGTCAAAACTTCCTAAATTGGAAATAATTTTTACTTAAAATATGGAACAGAAAATCTGGTTACTCAAATCATAATGGACAATTTTTGCATACTTTCCGTTCAAATATAGGAGTATCTATTGTTTCTGCACCATGCTTTTTAAACACTGCAATTATTTTATCCAATACTGTAAGTCGTAGTGCCATCTGTTCAGGACCATAATCCCTTGTACCTTTAGGTGTTTTCAGAAGAAGCTTGGAAGGTGCCTCGCCATTTTTTTCTCCTAGTTGAGCTTTTAATTCCAATAATTTAGTAACTTCCTCTGCAATCTACACAAAATTAAAAATTAATTGATGCTTGTTTAACATGAAGATCTCAAATTAACTTTAAAGATGGGATATATTTAATACAATCTTTCTTTTTATCGTTGTTCATCACAGAAAACTGCCTATATAATTTGCGTACCTTTAGCCTCAAAAGCATCGATGCATGGTAATATTTTCGTGCAGGTAGTAAGGCATTGGTCCACATCAAACACAACATCACAAACGATCCAGTCATTTAAAAGAACCAGAATCAAAGAGAAAAGTCTGCCTCAATGTTGATTATTAAACTAGCCGAAAGAACAAATAGTACCATATAAGTAGACTAGCAAGCAAATGCTATAAATTATATGGTTTATGTAATATAGCTGATATAAACATGTACAATTAATACAGTTTCCCAAGAAGAGAAATTTCATAGGGAGACGTTAACCGATGCGTGCAAATTTTTATAAACATGCCTATATATAATTTATAGCGATTTTGTTTGCCAGAGAACAACCACCTCACCTTTCGATCAATTATGTTTCGGTCGGAAAGGCGAAGGTTGCTTATGTGATCAACCTTTCTCATCAGAGGAGTAATTGATCCTTCCGGATCGGGAAACGTGTTACGTTCAATTCGATCGAAATTTTGAATGTTTGTGAACCATCTTTTCAAATGTGGCCATTTGAAGAGCCGATCATTAACGAAGGTTACGCAGAAATCAAAGAATATTGTGTCTTTCATAGTAGGAACCCATCCACACACATAACTGACATCCGCGAAATCGTGGTTAATATTTTCTAAATGCGCTTCTAAGTTCGAAGTCGTTGAATCCTGAAGAATGGAAAATGATATACTACGGTCTCTGTCAGAGGTTAGATGCAAACGAAAGATCGAAGATGTTTTGTCATAAGATGCTGGTAAATTTATTCATGAGAACAAGTCAAAAAACGAAAAATTCGTGGACAAGACATTTGTAAAAAGACCCTAATCACAAACAATTATTACAATTACAATTATAATTGTAACTCAAATATAAATTCAAATACAATTCAAGCACATGGAGACGAAATTTACTGTTACCAGAAGGTATCGCCTGTACAGTTACATTAAAAAATTCGTGACAAAAAGGATATACAAGTCTGTAATACGTAAAAGTAATTGCTCCTACCTGAAAATTGTTGGCTTTAGCAGCTTTCAGTTTCCGTACAATTTCTCCTTGTTTTTTCACCTGCTCCAGCAACTTTTCATCGATTTCGTCAGCCATAATGCGTGATTCGGTCTTTCTCCGTTTAACTCCAATTCCAAACGCTTCATGCAACACGGCATCACTGCGCCTTCCAGCAGGTTACATCCAACGATTGTACTCAGATTTACTGTCGGTCTGCTCATTTGACCGACTTTACAATTCCATTCGATTCGCGTGTTTGACGCGTGTGTTCGTGAAAGGATGAACAGATTTTCTTCACCACATTCATATCCAATTTGTTTTTCGAATAGATACGAAATGGTGGACAATATTGATTCATTCGTCATTAATGCTAGAAAGACTATCCGATATATTGATAACTGATATTTTTCTTTTCTGTGATTTATCGGAATTAAGAAATGTCAGTACAAAATTGATATGTTTCAACATCTTGATGAATCTCGAAACCGATAAATTTTTAAGATTATACAATATATTTTTAATAATATTGTAAATATATACGATATATTCGTTAATAAGGGAGAAATTCTTCAATAACAAAGGAACAACATGTAAGAAACGTATGAATTAATAATTTAAACACTATAGTTTCGCTTACAGCGCAGGATTAGTATTTGACGTGAATCTCACATAGAGGTTATGTGTATAACCCATATATACATACATATAGAGCTTATACTAACGAAGGGACACGAATAGTGCGTGTCGATAGGATTGACAGAGAGAGAGAGAGAGAG
The DNA here is from genome assembly GCF_000188095.3 of Bombus impatiens. Classification (NCBI taxonomy): domain Eukaryota; kingdom Metazoa; phylum Arthropoda; class Insecta; order Hymenoptera; family Apidae; genus Bombus; species Bombus impatiens. The sequence goes on along the minus strand of NT_176893.1, from coordinate 93,167 downwards.
AGATATTTTTCTGTCTCAAATCTCAATTGTATCCGCTGGCCACGTGACCACATACCCGTAATTATGTCATCTGACAATCCTGTTTCATTTTATTGCTTAAACTCGAATCACTAAAAGTGATTAAGTGATTAAGATTAAGTGATTAAGTAAAACCTCTTTGATCATTTATTAAAGTTTTTGTACAATTAAAAAAATATATAATAATAATGCTAAAATCAATAAATAGGATCTGGAACGATATGGTGTAGAACATAATTTAGTTTTTAAAATAATAAAAAAAATATAAACATAAAAGCAAGTAAATAAAACAAATGCATATGAATATACATAATATTCATATACATATAATACATATAAAACAAAAAATCATCTATGATCTTGAGAAAGAACACAATATTTAAGAAATATTAAAATTGCTGGGAATATTGAATTAAATACAATACATTTCATCAAGTTTTAAAATAATCTATTTTATATTTATTCATTACGAAATAATATTAGTTGCGTCAATTTCTCGCTCTTTACAAGAAGATAACGATTACGAACACTGCGAAATCTCGAATGAGTTGGCTGTCTTAAAGAAAAAATTTTCTCTCTAGTTATATGTGCATTCGATTACAGCTGAGTATACAGTATACAGCTTAGACTTTGCATCTTATGGGATTTTGAATCACCCTCTGCAATTTACAGCGATGAGTATAGGAATTATATTCAATCCAACTAATAAAGTTGGTGAAGTCAGACGAGCGTGATGAGATTAACAGGAGATTAACATTGAGATTAACAAAAATCTGTTGTAAAGATACCGCTCTAGTCACAAGAACTATACAATGAAATAAGTTCTTGTAGCGTAAAATCACAGTGAATATATCTCGTTTGTGGTAGAACTAAATACAATAGGTCCTTGTATATTCTAGTGTCAGAAAGGAAATGAAAGTGCTCACGCCCGTAGTTCTAGTTGTTTCACAGTCTAGGCACTGCACCATGCGGTCAAGTGCTGAATGGTTGTTCCCGGACTAGTGCTACACCATATGGCGAAGAGCTGAGGTTAACTAAAGTTAGCATATACAAAAACCTATAAAGTTAGCGATCTGCCCTATTTGGTTGCAATTTATCATATACAAGAATCTATGTATTTAAGCTTAAAGTTAGGGATTTGATCTGTTTAGTTACACACTAGCATAGACAAGAATCTTTTGAGTTCCACGCTGCAAGAACCTATTTAATTGTGCGGTTATACAGAAAAGTTCATATTTAATCATTTATCCGAGATAGACGAGTACGAGAATGACAAAATAACGCAATAATGAAATTAATTATAAATTTCCTAAGAAAGAGAAATTAATTGTTTACTATATTTTTTTAGAGAAGAAAGGAGAATATTCTATAAACGATAATCAATCAGTGAAATGATGCGATAATTTTAATATATCTTTTATACGCAATATTTTTTTAGATTTAACATTATATTTATTTCCGTCACGATAATGTTTTTGTTATAGTAAAATGAAAATATCAATTTTTTAGCAATAAATTGGTGAGCAATGAATAATATTTCTGACAAAATGTATGTATCTCAGGTATATTTATGAAAAGGATAAAAATAAAAAAACCAGTTAACTATAGGCTAAGATGTAAGGACATGGAGACGTAACGACTAATTTGTGCAATCATGTAACTAACCACGCTTTCTATCCATCTTACTTTCATTACTGACTCCTATTTATTAATTCTATGAATATTGTTTTTGTTAAAATTAGGAGGATTATATTAAGATGAACATATCACATTATATTGAAAGCAGACGACACTTCTCATATGGTATCTAGCGAAAGAATGACAAAAAAATAGAAGAGGGATTACAAAAGATGAAATAAAAATATGAAATCTTTTAACGAAAATTTTAGATAAATGAATTGTCTTAAAAAATATGGTAAATTATGTCAACATTGGTAGCGAAAATTTCACTTCAGAAGAAAATCGAAAATTTTTATGAAAATTTAATATATCTATGAATTTTTTACACAAAGATACGGCAGTCTGGGAAAACGATGACACATATAAAACAGGGATAGAAGTAGTACAAAATGTCAGAATATAATAATTTATTAACAAAAAACAACGAAAATAATAAATATATTCACAAATATTAGATATACCTAATATGTATGTATGTCTCTATGTCAATAGACCGTTCTATAAAGGAAAACTATCCAATATGTTTAAGTCAAATTTTACACTTGTATTATTCAAGTATAAATTTGTGTCTTCGAGGAAATCCCAACTGCTCTTCGCCCTTCCTTTTGACTCTTGAGACTTGCACCCTTCTTTCTTGATGTCTTCTCGGGCACGGATCTTCTTCACTTTTAATGGAAAGCTCTCCTTCCAATGCTCTCCTTCCAATGCTTCTAGAATCATTGAAGAAATTAATTCTTCAGAAACTGTAGAATTCGGAACACGATTGTTTTGTAGGATGACTTCATAGTGATCGTTTTGTTTTACTTTACGAACAAGAGAGTTTCGGCGGTCAGCAGGAAATCACATTCTCACCTTTTGCGACGAAGAGTCCTCTTCTCGGACGAAGATGTCGGGATTCATTCTCTTTTTTCTAATTCATTTTCCTTTTCCCGTACGAATATATGTATACTACCATGCATCTAATAGAAATAAAACCAGGAAAGTAAGACGTATTTTTCCCCAAAATATTCAATAATATTTATTTCTAGAATAACAGAGTACGATTATATACGAAGTTGGCGTGAAATAATTAAAATTTATTTTTTACAAGGATAAAATGACAGTGAAGCTGAGATAAATTTAGAAATCAATATATCGGCATAACATATAGGGTTATCCACTTAATCCGGAACCCGCGTTTACAAGATATTGAGAATGACAGTAGTGTAACATGTACGCTTACTACTAAAATCAAATATTGCAAGCCATCTATGAGCTGTCGATCGATCTGATCGATGCCTGTGTGAGGAGTCCTGTTGTATCTCAACTGTTTAACTTGTTCCTTATTGTTACGCTCGACATATTCACAGCAAAACGGTCCAAAATCAGGTAATAATAGTCAATTTATAGAAAGAAATCGTTAACAAATTTAATATGGTATTTAATATGGGAAAATATTTAATATGGTAAGGGTAAAAATTTCTGAACTAAATAAGAAAAGGACCTTAATGTTTGTAAGAATGTAAACAATTTCATCGTAATTTGTAATAACTGTGAGAAACTTGTAAGAAAATCTGAAGTTCGAACACCTGGGTCGGCTGCCTTACTTTCGTCACCCTTAAACATCGGAAGAGAAAGAGTGAACACTCCCCGCCATATGGTGTCATGGACCAACGGCCCCGACGTTTGTAACTGCGACGCCTGATTTTCCGAGTATTCTTGATACAATCATCGATATGGACGAACGTCAAAGTAAAACCACGCGAGTTCAGCATTTCCGAATCTAGAGAACGTGCTGTGAACATGACTACCTTGAATTCGCTTCTAATATTTTTTTACAGTTTTGAATGCGGTTTTGAATAAAAATAAAGTTACGTTGCAATTACATTTCAGATAAGATATCAGATAATTCAAGCTATCAGTTGTTAAAAAAAGAAATTGAGCCATATGTAGGAATAAAAGAATTCGCTAGCTCGCTTTGAAATTTCGGGGCGCGCAGGAACATGAAGTCGTCGGGCGAAAACCTGCGTTCTCTGCTTATTGTAACGTCTTTCGTTTACGAAGAAACTTTTTCTTTCTTATTTTTTTTAACCAATTATATCGTGCTTCATGTTATTTTAATTACAAAAATATCACGGATATGTTGATGAAAGTTTCATTAAAAAATGGATCAATAATATAAAAGTTTTAATATAAAAATTTGTCACTATCTCTGTAATCAGTAGTAGATATTCAATAAAGAAACGCTATGTAATTGTTTTATTGTAAATCCTAAGATATCATCAAAATGGTCTAAAATGCCCGTACTGTATGTCTTCACCTTCGTCTACAGGCACAATTCTTTCTCAACTATTGTTGCGTTTTTTGATAATACAGGAAACATTTGATAATCGTACAAAAATCGGGACCTAAGTGTTGCAATAATGGAAATGTAGAAATCATTCTGTTTCTCGAAACTGAGGTCTTAGACATATTAGACGTAGAAAATGACAATGAAAGTGAAAGAGAAGGAGAGACTGACAATCAAAGTGATCCACAAATATTAAAGGCCCGCCATAAGGTGAGATCTTTAACTCAAAATTCAAACTTTTTTATTTTTTCAAGATAGTTGAATTCGTCTCAACAAACACCGGCGTACATACTGAGGAAAAGGAATACGTGGTTCCATGCAACGGTGAAAAAATATTCATGCCAGTACAGTGTATGAAAAAATATACACGCCAAGTGCCGAAGATTAATGTTAAATTTAAATGGTGTATGGAAAAATATTAAAATTAACATCATTTTACTGATTCATTATCGTTTGGAACAGAATATTCTCCTTTCTTCTCTAAAAAAATATAGTAAACAATTAATTTCTCTTTCTTAGGAAATTTATAATTAGTTTCATTATTGCGTTATTTTGTCATTCTCGTACTTGTCTATCTCGGATAAATGATTAGATATGAACTTTTCTGTATAACCGCACAATTAAATAGGTTCTTGCAGCGTGGAACTCAAAAGATTCTTGTCTATGCTAGTGTGTAACTAAACAGATCAAATCCCTAACTTTAAGCTTAAATACATAGATTCTTGTATATGATAAATTGCAACCAAACAGGGCAGATCGCTAACTTTATAGGTTTTTGTATATGCTAACTTTAGTTAACCTCAGCTCTTCGCCATATGGTGTAGCACTAGTCCGGGAACAACCAAATTTATTAGTATGAGCACTTTTATTTCCTCTCTGGCAGTAATAAAGTTAGTGGAGTAATAGAGTTAGTGTACAAATGGGAGTGGAGGAACAAATTCATATCACGTGACACAAGCGACATTTAAGTTGTTGAATGGTAGTAGAGGTAATATGACGTCATGTATTTCTCGAGAGTCGAAAGGGAAAGGAATTTGAGGAGAGAATTCTCCTGGCAACAGTGGCGGCAAGCGGTAAGACAGTTGGCAAAGATGGAAACATGGCGGGGGTACTCACTAATTGTGGTGTATCCCGAAATGATTGTCTAATTTCTCTTTTGGTACGTTTGTAATTTTTAAATGTAATTATTACATGTTTATTTTATTTTATAGAATTTTCCTAGAAGTTTTTTCAAATAATACATAACTATTATAATAGCTAAAAGAATAAAATATAAATATTATTTTATTGTAATTTCTTGTTATTTAAGATATTTTTTTATTTATTAAAAGAGTTTTTACTTTATATTTGTACATTTAAGCAGGAAAGAATATTTGAAAGAATTCAATTAATTTGCGTTTGTTTTCTACAAATATTTCATGCTGTTGTATTTATTTATGATATTTATGTAGTATTATTAATAAGATATATCAACAAATACAATATCTTGGTATTTTTATTAAGTAATGTAATAATTTCTTACTACTTTTTATACACATTTCTGTCATCTTTTTGAAAAATAGTAAATATTCAGTTTAGTGAGGTTATGTTGAGTTCTAAAAAATGTTTGTTGATATGAAATAATATTTATAATGTAAAGGATAATTATAGGTTGTAGGGCCAGCAGAATTATGTCGCAAAGTTTCTGAAGGATTACATAAAAGTGCAAAAGAAAGGAAGTGGCGTATTGTCGTACATCAGTGTGAACTTGTTGCTAAAATCATAGAATCGAGCTTAAGTCTTGGTATCGATTTCATTATTTTTGTTTTTGATTGGAGAACTACACAATCTTTATCCGAAGTAAGTAGATATAAGTATATATGTCTAACAATTATAGTCTTTATGATATAATATTAATATCGAAGAAAATTATTTCTCAAGGTAGAAACAAATATAAGTCTCATAGATGAACATTATATAATTTCTGGAGCTGTATGCCTTGTAAATTGTAGAGGAATTTCAAATATTATGGGATTGACTTCCCACAAATCAGCAAAAATACGAGAGAAATACAATATTCGATTTTTATCTGCTAATGTTTTTGTAAGTTGTATATGTATATATTTCCTTTTGTAATTTATAATTATTCTATTAATTTTTATATTCCTCTTAGAAACCACAAATTTGTGTTCAATTAAGTAATAGAATACTGAATTTAGTGGAAGCTATATTGGGCATAACAAGTGGAATTCCTACTACTGGTCTACTGATATAAAATTTTGTAAAACCTGTTCTTATATTATTAATATTAAAATGAAGAAAACAAATAGTAAAAATCAAGCATATGCTTCTAGTCAAGAAGACAGTGAGAACGATAGTGATGAAACTGAATGTAGTATTGGCAGCAATTCAACTGCTGGTACCCATCGCAGTGATACACCTACCCGCAGTGCTCGTTATAGAAGAAAAGGTCGGCGTAGAAGTAAAACAGCAAAATATAAACCATGTACAGACAAGCCTCTTTACAAATATTGCTGCAGTGTTAAAGAAGATCATGGACAGCCATTGTTTGGAGTACAGTTTAATCATCATTTAAAAGAAGGTGAACCATTAATATTTGCTTCAGTAGGAAGCAATCGAGTAAGCATTTATGAATGTCCAGAAGGAGGAAATATCAGATTACGTCAGTGTTATGCAGATCCTGATCCAGAAGAAAATTTTTACACTTGTACTTGGACTTATGATGATTCTGGGAAACCTTTATTAGCAGTTGCTGGATCACGTGGTGTTGTAAGAGTTATTAGTCCTGTAACTATGACTTGCATCAAACATTATATTGGACATGGACATGCAATAAATGAATTAAAAATTCATCCTAGAGATCCAAACATATTGCTTTCAGCATCAAAAGATCATGCTCTTAGATTATGGAATATAAAAACTGATGTATGTATAGCAATATTTGGTGGTGTTGAAGGTCATAGAGATGAAGTCTTAAGTGCTGACTTTGATATGAAAGGAGAACGTATTATTTCATGTGGCATGGATCATGCTCTGAAACTATGGTCATTGGATAAGGCAGATATGCAAGAAGCAATAAAGCAGTCTTACTATTGTAACCCTAGTCGTAATGGAAGACCTTTTGATTCGATACTTCAACACTTTCCAGATTTTACTACACGGGATGTTCATCGTAACTATGTTGATTGTGTTAAATGGTATGGTGACTTCATTTTAAGTAAATCTTGTGAAAATTGTATTGTTTGTTGGAAACCAGGACGCCTTGAAGATTCTCAATTACGCAGTGGAGAAACAAGCGCTACAGTTTTACATAGGTTTGAGTTTAAGGAATGTGATATATGGTTTATACGATTTTCAATGGATTTTTGCCAGCGTACAATAGCTTTAGGAAATCAAGTGGGTAGAACATATGTGTGGGACTTAGAAGTTGATGAACCTGGTCAAGCACGCTGTTATTCACTGCAGCATCCGCGATGTACTGCACCTATACGTCAAACAAGTTTAAGTAGAGATGGTTCAGTTTTGTTATGTGTTTGTGATGATGCTACTGTATGGAGATGGAATCGTGAACATTAATATCTCCATAATACATACAATGGTGCCTTTTTATATTTACATAACATACTGTATTAGATGCTTATTACTGCCTTTATAATTACTATAAATAGTAAATTGTAAATTTGTAACAGCGTATATTTATAAAGTAATTATAATAATTTCTCTATTCATAAGTAATTTATGAAAAATTAAAATTTAGATATTTATATATTTTATTACTAATGATAATATCCTCTTTATAAAAAAAATGTGGAGCTAGTTTTTTATACACAGAACTGTATCAAAAGGAATTTGAAGAATTACATTATGTTGTATTCATAGCAATTTTAGAAAGCTTTATATACCTCTATATGGCTCTAATTCTTCATAGATAATATTTTGCGCACTAGTATAATTATTTCACAAAATAAAGTTATTTTGTACAAATATTTAACTATTCCATTTTATAATTAAACTTTAATCTAAACCTACTTGTAACAATATTTCACTTGTGATAAAAAATTAATGCATTTTTTTATAAATAGTAAACAACAAAACATTTGATTAATAACAAATGACAATAATACAAAATCAAATATTTAAAAAACTTTCTCAAAATTAAGATAAATTCTAATTCTTTTTTATGATTAAAATAATTTCGTTTATAAACATAGAAATGAAGAATCTGACAAGACCTCGATTCTCTTATATTTTTCGATATCCCACGACTAAATTTGGAATTTAAGCACAAGCAGATGATCCCAAAAGTTTCAAGAATCCGAACAATACAAATGTATTAAGATCTCATTCGATTTCGTCTAAATTTTCCGACCCTGGAAACTCAGATTTCTCGTATAATTGCAACTCGTGATACAATCCTTGTATTTTAAAATTTTTACTATAAATTTTAAATTTGCTTCAATTTACTATTCTTCAGTGACTGATTTATACATTGATTTGATAATAATCCTGTAATTGAATTGTAATAACTGATGGCTATAGAAGACCAAAGCAATTATTTGAAGTTATATACTTTTTATCGATAAAGAAAAATCAAAAAATACATAATCATTAGAAAATTGAATATTTATATACTTCAAATACAATATTATCTTTGAAGATGTAATAAATAAGTGCCAAAATGTGATTTATATGTAAGCAGGAAATGTATTGTAAATAGAAAATTTTGATTTTATGAATAATTGCTTAATAGTGAATTAACAACTACAGCACTTCTTTTTGCTTCTTTGGAATCTTTGTCTTCACCTTGTCGTTGTTGCATATCCTGTTGTCCTCTAATTCTAATGTTGTGCTTCTCTTTGAATTCATTTATTTCGAGTCCTTTTTTTGTTAACTGATCATTTAGGGCATCTATGACTTTAATTAACTACAAATTTTCAATGTTGTATTGTATTTTTAATTGTATAAAAATAAAAAATTATACATGCAAATTATTTTAACTAACAATGAAAAAAAATAGGACAACTCTAACCTGTTCTTTATTTGTTACCAATGCAGGCATTACATCCTCTACAGTACGTTCACATAAAACTCCTCCAGTCATTCGATAACATTTTCTTTTCGGGTCTATATTTTTCAATGTATCAATTACGATCCTAAAAAATATCATTTAAGCAATAAAATTTAAGCAATAAAATGATAATGTATGCTATCTGAAAGAAGATACATTATAAATAAATTTATAACATTGTTTCATTATAGAACTTTCATTAAAATTTCGTGGCATGAAAGTTTATGTCAAGTTATTTTTGCTACCTGTTCAAAATATTTAAAATATATTTATAGTAAGCAATAAAAATAAAGAATATAGGTTAGGAAACACATACTTGTGTTCATTTAGTTCCATCTCCATTTCTGATAATTTATTGGCCATTGCCCTTTGTTCATTGCGAAGCATTTGAAATTCAGATAATATTTCTGTGGTAGACTTCGTACCTTTTGAAGACTTTCCTGATTTTTTATCGCTAGCCATATTAGGAGCTCTATATTACTTCTTCATCCGTGAGATTCAGCACTTCAGCATGGATTCAGCGATGCTTTTGGCGCGTGACGTTTCTTAGTTAAGATCGATTTATACATAAATATATCGATTAAATTTTTAAATTCGATACATTTGTAACAAAGTAATGTCAGAGGAAATGTTTATTACATTACTTTAAGTATATTCAAATTTTATATTGTACAAAAATAAATAAGTAATTAAAAATTCAATCTTGCTATAATAAAGAAAATTGGGTTTTAATAAAAATGTTAACTTTTATCATATACATTATTTTATTCGAAACTATAAGAAATATTATACATAAAGTATAGGAAATGAAGATTTTATTTATATTACGTATATATTTCATGTATTAGTTTAAACATATATTTTACACATGAATTTTTTTGGATTAAATAGTTTAAAATTTATAAACAAAAATTAAAGTAATAATCAAATCTCTTTATTATCTTTTTTTACATTCTATGAGATGAAATTTCATTTTGTGCGTTGTTTTTTTGCTACAAAATATAGCAAAACTCTATAAAAGTAAATTATCCACATATTGCATTCTATGCAGAAAGAGAGAAGAGCAATATATCATATCTAAAATGAATAATATTTATACATAGAAAGTATATTTTGCTCACCAATTAATACATTCAAGCTCACAACATAAATAAAAAATCTCAGATAAAGCTACTCACATCATCATATATTTGTCAAAATGTTGCATTAGAAGAATTGTTATGTCTCTAGACATAAATATCCTTAACTTACTTAAATAATACGATTAATCTTAAATAATACAATTTATGAGCAGTGGCAAGTGACATACATTTCTTTTTGTTATTAAATGATATGTTATAAATAATTTTTTAAGCATATATAAATTTACTCATCATATCCCATACATTCATCATATCAAATAATTTTATTCTTTACTACCTAATTTAGATATTAAACAGGAATGCAAAGAAAATGAGTATTATAACATTAAACCTTCTTTTGTATAACAAGTTTCATTATTATATTAATCACTTCATTATACATTCATGAGATGTATATACTTTATATACATATGTTAACGTGAATGTAAAGTATTACACATATTATTTACTGTACATGTATTCTAATAGCAAGCATAGTCTCAAACAAAATATAATATTATCAGCCTTCCAAAATGAAATATAGAATAATAACAGTTTAATGTAGAAGTTATGTAAAAGATATACAAAAAATGTTGAAATTAATACATTCAATATTATTATATATAAACGATGTAAATAATGTAGGAATATAGTATTCAACAACAGTTATATGAGGAAGTTAATATTTGATCATAGCAATGAAATAGTAAAGTTATGTATTAAAATAATGAAATAAGTTTAAGCAGACATTTTGCAACATATCTTCAGTATTTAATGAAAAATTATACGATATTTAAATTATATAAATATCTTATAATTCATAATAGTCTCATTTGATTGCATGTCTTTCACAAAATATAAAATTATAAATTTCTAAAAATGTTTTGTTCTGAAGTCTTATTTGATTATCACAACTGCAATCTTTTTTATATTTGAGAATTTAAAATAACATTCTTTAAATTGATAATAATAAATTCAAATAAACTAAAAATGACCACATTCTTAAATTTATAAAATTTTACTGTAATATATTCTATATTGTAAATTTATATATATAGAACATATCATAAGAAAAACTTAATTTACTTTAAGTCATGGAAGATATTATACCTTTGAAGTAATAGATACATATGTCACCTTACATATTATAAATGTATTTGTATGAACTGAACAGCACATTATACAAATATATTGCGTGCAGGAATGTATTTCTTTTTCCCCAGAGTGTCTCATTTTAAACACTTCTCTTATCTATTGCAAAAGTTGTTGTAATAAATTTCAATAAATAAAAATTTTCATATAACGAAAATTTATGAATGTTAAATATGCAATAAATAATGTATTAATTATAATACATTTTATAATACTTTTACATTAAAGTAATTCTGTAAAGTTCCTTAAGAAAGAAAATTTACTCAGGGGGATATATATTCAAGATTTAGTTTTCCAATTACATATATACTTACTGAAAAATAATTAAGAGGTTTTAATTACTGATATAAAACTACCCAAAAATATAGTAAGTTTATTTTACTAATATATAAGTAATAATATGTAAAATAATGAAATAAATAAATATAGATGTGTTCACATCATAAAAATATGAATTTCTCTTATCTACAATTATAAATGGAAAAGTTATATTGTCCTTTTATTTTGCTATTATCTGCACTAAAGAAGATATGTAAACGTTATTGAGATGAACACTTTCTGTGATTCTGCATAAAAAACTATTTTATCATTTCCAAAACTTCATTCCCTTAAAAAAGCTATCTTTAAGTGTACTATCTTCTTGCATGATTCAATATCAATTTTTTTCTATAATTGTATTTAATTTCCAGTACTTAAATATGTATTATTGTAATTTTCTTCACTTATATACAGTAAAAAATTTCGCAATTTTATCTGTTTGAGTCCCAGAGGTCTCTGAAAAAACAGGATCGAAAAATCCCGAACAGTGTGATAGCGCCTGTCTTAATCGATTACGAAGAGAAACAAGCGGCGCATTAGTGCCCGTTATGTTTCGCCCGTTATGTTTCTTATTTTTATGAAATACATTTATATTATATATGCGTATTATTAGTTTATAAATATTTCAAGTTTTGTTCAATAAAAATTACTGAGAAGATAACAATGAAATACAAAATACCGTCAGTCGTCTGTAGCATTCAAATGTACTGGGACTTTTCAACACAAAATCTAAATATCGCGCTGCTTGGGACTCAAACGGTTAATAAGTTTTGTTTCCATTACAAATATCAGCATTTCAATGTAAATTATCTTAAAACGAAAAAAGCTATTGGTTTTATAATGTTACTAAACCGACGTTTCGGAATTTAATCTTAGTAAGAATTTATTAGATTTAGGATGTGCGAGCTGTTCTGTAAGATGAAAATGAGGTAAATGATATACTGTACATAACAGAGCTACTTCACCTTGTCGTAACTGAAACTCGCAACCATTTGCGAGAGGTCGTGAAGGTAATTCTCCTTCACAGACTAAAGCCCAATGATGCGATCTTTTCTGTCGTTCTTTTTCGTTTGAAAGAACAGGGCTGGTTACGAAAAAGGGTTCTAGAAATGCGCGCGGTGCTGCATCTTGAGCCAAACATCGTGCAAGTCGATTTAAAATAGACTCAACAGAATGACGCGGTTGTTGCCGCGTAACTCTTAAATATTTCTGCAAAGCTCTTGCCATAGATGGAAATACTGCTTGTGCAGCTTCCATGGGATCCATAGGACCAGGATTTGGAGTAGACTCAACTTCTGAATGCAAACGTTTTATATGTGCAAATGCTTCTTCAGCGGCAGTGATTAATCTTGCTCTACGTTTTCGTACTCTACGTTCATAATCATGTTCCTCATAAAAACGTTCATTGTGACTGGAATCTCTACGACGAGTTTGAGTTGTTATGACTGCTCTATCACCACTACCTCCTCGTGACTGAACACTGCCAGTTACTCCACCATCAACCTCATAAAACTTGAAGCTTGACTGTTTTCTACCAGATTTTGATACTGGGAGTCTTTCTAGATATGGATTATAAATAGGAAATTCTGTATAATATCTTTCTAATACCCATACTGCTGCTCGCTGTATTGACAATTGTCCTATTGCATAAGATCGGGATTCACCATCTGGTGATCTTACAATCTTAAATATCAACATTATTATAAATACAATGTACTAAGAATAAATATAAAGAAGTAATTACACAAGAATGAAGTGCACTTACTTTAAGATAAAAGATAGGCTGTTGATGGCGAATTTCAATTAGCAATATAGCAATATAATGTATGAATAGTAGAGTATCTGCAAGAGTACCTGCATAATTTACTAAATTTTTATATTCTGTTATTTCACCATTAGCAGCAGTCTTAGCACTCTCAGTAACCTATAATTTATAATGATATAAAAATACTGTAGTTGAGAAGATCTTGAAAGTTAATAAAATTATGTACCTGAACAACATAAAATAACCAGTAAGTACAAATGCATAATGTAGTAAGAAGCAACACTCCCGCTCGGAATAAGAATATGCGTGGCATAGTAGCATTTTTTGAGCGTAAAAACACAGCCCAACTCCCAATACCTAATAGCACCAATTTAAAGGCTAAACCTAGTAATTGGCCTTTACATTCAGCATTACAAGATAATAATTGAAGCTTTTGTTGCATAGTTAAAACAGTTGTAGAATCAGGAAAAAATCCTAACTTAGGCAATATAACCATTGTTATAGGACTAAGAAAAGCACTTAATCCAAGCATCATTGCTATAACCGGCCCCATAAATCGATTACAGGAACTAAATGATCCATCATTCTCATTTGGCCAATGGCTCACATCTTCAGTTGATTCTGATCTATCAGAAGTATTTCCAGTGACAGCTGTAGTATTTTCACCCCAGTTTTCATCTTGAGGTAAAATTTGTACTTCTATAACTTCTTGACCCAAATTATCAACACTATCTCCTCTTACATTAACAGTTGTTTGAAAAGGTGCCATTTCTGTGGAATCTAAATTGTGTCTTTCTTTCTTTTGACTACGACTTGTCCTTCAAAAAAATGTTTATGTTAACAAAAAGGTCATAAAAAGAAGCCTTCAGCTAAGTTATATTTTCTTTTGATTAACTAAAGTACCTGGTACTTCTATGTGAATGTTGCCTGTGATGAGATTTAGAACTATGAGTACGATGATGTTTTTGAGAAGTTCTGCTATGATGGCTATGGCTATGCTCGCTAGCCCCCGATTTTACGCTCTCCGTCTCCATTCCCCGGCAAAGGCTACCGCCCTGCTGTTACCCCATAAGAGCATACCCTCTTCCACTCGTGACCGAACACCAAGCACATGTACTTACGTAAATGTATCAAACGTAAAATTGAAATTTTATCGAATTATAAAATGGTATGATATGAACAACGAAGCATTTTTCAAGCTTGAAATTTTTTGCTGCTTTGACATTTTAAAACAAAGAATACATTTCTTTTACATATGATATTAGTTCCATTAAAAATTATTATAATAAAGCTACTTATTTAGTACAGGATTCTGTTAAAGTACTAAAAACAGACGCCGACACGCCTAACGTTTATTATTCTGACCCCCTCTAACTTGTCTTGTTACCACATTCCGGAATAATTGTTAGGGAAAAAACAGCATGAGTTCCTAGGGATGTTATATAAAGAAATAAACAGTATTAAATTTTTATGAAAGTAATATATATAATGTAAAAATTTTAAATTTAGTCGCTTTTTCATTAATTATAAGTTGCTTTGTAATCATATTGATAATATTGATATACCATTGAGAACAGGTCAAAAATATTGGTGCCAATGCTGCTTCAATAAAACGTAGCTTTAGGCTTCTGATCTTATTATCATACCTAATGAACACAAAATACGTAACAATTGACGAAATTATTTGAACGGTTGATTCTTTTTTCAAGGTAGGCTTTTTTGTACATATGATCTTACATATATTAGTTTTAGTAAAATACTGTTCACTGAAAAAAAACTAGTATATTATGGATCACCAATCATAAAGAAAACTTTTTATACTAAATTTGCGATAATGCTAACAAAACCGTGACAGATGAAAAGTGTTAAATAACCAGCTAAACAGGTAGGTACACGAAATAAACAATAATATAAAACAATATTATTTTATATATTGTTGAAACTATTCTATTATGAATTATACTTATGCATTAATAGCTTTAAAAAATCTTGAAGAATATTGGTATTTTATGTAAATATTTGATTAACTTTTTTTTTAATTACTGGTATATTTTACATTATAAAAATAATTGCATGCAATTAATTGAAATGATTAAGGATAATTATTACATTACATTTATATAACTAGTTGTTGATTTTTGGTTTTTTTATATATATATATATATATATATATATATGTATGATTATAGAAAAGTATAAACATGGCATTACGTACATATGGTGATAAACCAATAAGTTTCCAAGTAGAGGAAAATGGAGAATATTATTGTATTGGTTCAGAAGTGGGCAATTATCTGCGCCTATTTCGAGGATCATTATACAAACGTTACCCTGGAATGTTCAGGAGATCCATTACAAATGATGAACGTAAAAAATTAGTAGAGCTTGGCTTAAGTCAACATGTACTTGCATCTAGTGTATCTCTCTTAAGAGCTAGTGAAGTAGAAGATATTATCGAGGGTAATGATGATAAGTATAAAGCTGTATCAGTACATTCAACAGAACCTCCAGCTCCTAGGGAAGGAAAATCAAAAAAATCGATGCCTTGGGTGCCTAGTTTACCAAATAGTTCACACTTGGATGCTGTACCTCAAGCTACACCAATTAATCGTAACAGAGTACATAATAAAAAAGTCAGAACATTTCCTTTATGGTAAATACTTAATCTCTTCCATATTTATATGAAAACAGATACTTAACAGATGATTTTTATTCTTTAAAAGGTGATTTATACATGGTATTATTCAACATAGAACATTGTTAATACTATAATAAATTTTGAATAACATTTATTATGTTTGTTGTATTTTTCTAGTTTTGATGACACAGATCCATCAGCAAACTTAGAAAATGCAGCACAGCAAGAAATGTTAGTTCCAATTCGATTAGATATGGAAATTGAAGGACAAAAATTGAGAGATACTTTCACGTGGAATAAAAATGGTATGGTTTTCTGTGTACCAATTATATATTATACAATCATATGTTATCACAATAAAATACTAATTTTTTTTTAGAAAGTCTCATAACTCCTGAACAATTTGCTGAAGTATTATGTGATGATTTAGATTTAAATCCACTAACCTTTGTACCAGCCATTGCACAAGCTATAAGACAACAAATAGAGGCTTTTCCACAAGAAACAATTTTAGAAGATCAGTGTGATCAACGAGTTATAATTAAGTTAAACATACATGTAGGAAATACATCTTTAGTAGATCAAGTAGAATGGGATATGTCTGAAAAAGAAAATAATCCTGAGAAGTTTGCAATGAAACTGTGTGCTGAATTAGGACTTGGTGGAGAATTTGTTACTGCTATTGCTTACAGGTAAGTACAGTTTTGCTTTAAAATGAACAACTCGTTATTCCTTCTTCTTTATTTGAACTCACCAGGATGAGAATATGCACAATGCTTTCTCACTCTGGTATTAGTGATTTTGGCGTATTATATCCTACTTGGTCAATCACTTTTTAATTTGTCGCAATTTTGAGCTTTCCGCTCGTTCTATGTCTTTTTTGTTCCATTGGAAAACAAAGTCAAACTGAATAGTATACCCGACTCGTAATAAGCATCTGACTGGCCTCAAGCACTTTGCTTATTTCTAGGAAAGCTATATGAGTAATCTGAATATTTTATAAAATATTTTAATAAAATTTATTAGTATATCTTAATCAAATTTACTTTAGTGTACGAGGACAATTATCATGGCACCAAAGGACCTATGCATTTTCTGAAGCACCTCTACCTACTGTGGAAGTACCTTTTAGACCACCTTCAGAAGCTGATCAATGGGCTCCATTTTTGGAAACATTAACAGATGCAGAAATGGAAAAGAAAATACGCGATCAAGATAGAAATACGCGGTAAAAACTATTACGTTATATAATTCAACAACTATAATATGCATAAAATAAATATGTAATTACACTATTTTTATACTTTTTGTTCCAGGCGTATGAGACGTTTAGCAAACACTACACCTGGATGGTAATGCATGTAAATTATAACGATAAAAAATTACGGTGTTATACTTGTAGATTTATTCTGAAAATATCCTTTTTAGAGATTTTTAAACTTTAAATATAATAAATAAACCCTTATATCAAAATTTAAATAGAGAATAAAATACATTTTAATAAAAATTTACACATTTACCAATATCACAATATAGCTAATTAATATAAAACTTTATTATCAAAAAGTATTTCTATCTTCTTATAATCACTCCCTCTTTGCATGTTCTTACTTACATGTCGTGATTGATGTTACATAACCAAAGAAATAGAAAAAAGGTCTTGATAATCAACTTAATTTTAACTATTTATGAAATATATGTCATGTGATCATGTAATGAAACACTCATAATATTGATAAGTAATTTTTAATCTCTTCTATTTACTATAATCCAGACTTTCATGTTTTAAAAATGTTTTACAGTAATGAAACAATCAAAAGTATATGGCTAAATAACATTCGTCTTATCTACTTAATTAGTCATTCGTTTTATTCTGAATTTTGAATACTCAATTTTGGTTATCTTCATAATTATTTATTTTAATATCAACATGATAGATAGAAGAATATTAAGTAAAATTTCTAACTTATTGAAAAAATATGCTATTTAAATCATACAGTTTTACTTATAATTTTGTTATACTTATAAATTACGTACAATTAGCAATATAAATAAAAATATAATATTTATAGATAAAAATTAATGCAATAGAATTTGGATTAAAGTAGCTTATAATCTTTTATAAATTTGAATTGTAGTTTATAAAAAAAGCTAAACTTGACTGATTAATAGACAGACATGTATTGGAAAAATGTATTACTGATATAAAAAATTTCGGTCACTCCACCCATAATCGCCTGTTCAATTATCATTACGTATCCAGATCCAGTATCGAATATAGGACTGTCAATCTATAAAGTGTGAGTAAGAGAAGTTGATTGAGGAAGGGGAATACGCACTGAAATGTACGGATATTAATCGACTCAGTTCACATTTGATGCTTAACGGGGCAAGAGTATTGGCAGGCGAAAACAAATTTCAAACATGGATATCAGTTCATTGATATACAAATCATCGCAACAAACAAGTACAATTTCAACATTCCATAATAATCCTTTTCCTCGTAGACCTTGGATTACTGATACTGGAGCTGCAGCGGCTGTCAGTCATAGCGGTATTAAAGGAATTGTGGCTGGTAAAATACATTTTTTTTTATTATATCATTTCTTGTATTAATGATTTCATTTTTAATATGTGTTCAGTGCTTTTTATTATTTATCGGAATAGTCCTATAGAAAATAAACACATTAGTTGAAAGTGAGAGAGAAGTGTAAGTAACTAGAAGAGCGACAAAGATAGATAAACTGAGTCAGCGCATTCGACACATGATAGATTCAAAGATCGAGAAATATTTAACCTTCGAAATATGCGCTAGTACAAAAATTTTTGTTTTAAAGATTATAAATGAAATTGTTTATATATTTTTCTTTTAAATATATATAAATGGATTCATTGAGTACTTCTTTACCAATTTTTATCAATCTTTTAAATAATAAAATATTAATGAAATTATGGATATATTTTAGGAGGTATTACCGGCGGTATAGAAATATGTATCACTTATCCAACTGAATATGTAAAAACACAGCTACAACTTGATGGGAAAGCTGGATCTGGTAAACAATATTCAGGAATATTGGATTGTGTGAAAAAAACCATAAAAAATCGTGGATTCTTTGGTCTATACAGGGGTCTTTCAGTATTACTTTATGGTTCAATACCAAAGTCAGCTGTACGCTTTGGTTCCTTTGAAAAAATGAAAGAATTGTTAGCAGATTCAAATGGAAAACTTACTGCACAGAATAGTCTTATAGCAGGACTATGTGCAGGTGCATCTGAAGCTATTTTTGCAGTTACTCCTATGGAGACAATTAAAGTAAAATTCATAAATGATCAAAGATCTGCTAATCCAAAATACAAAGGATTCTTTCATGGAGTAAGGATGATTATTAAGGAATATGGTAAATAGAATATTAATATATATTATTTTATAGAGTTCAAGTCAATAAATATAATTTTTTGATCCATACATTTACAATCTAATTTAAGTATGATTTTAAAAAGAACTAAAAGCTTAGTTATCGCTTAATTAAATGCTTAGTAATGCTCTGAAAACAAGTAAATTCCCCTTGAACCATATGTGCAACAAGTCCAATCAAGAGCTATGTAAAGAGGTCAAGTTATATTAGTTATGTGCTTCTCAATTTGCATATATGATAGTAAAGTAATGTCATATATGTCACAATAAGTTTATTGTGACATTCAATCATATACTACTAAACATTTGTTATTACATTATACAGTCTGTATAAGTTATAAGTGTCATATTAATATTAGTACAAATAAAAAATATAACTTTTTACTTGCTAGGATTCAGAGGCATATATCAAGGACTAACACCTACAATTTTAAAGCAAGGATCAAACCAAGCAATTAGATTTTGTACCATGGAAACATTAAAAGATTGGTATAAAGGTGGAAATAAAGATGTAGTTATACCAAAAGTAGTTATTGGATTTTTTGGTGCATGTGCTGGGGCATTATCTGTTTTTGGAAATACTCCAATTGATGTTGTAAAAACTAGAATGCAGGTAAATATGTTTTTCTTTTATAATCATTAAGTTATATATATTATATATTATTTATATATAATTATATATATATATATATATTTTTAATATACTTCACTAAATGTGTATCATACTTTCAGGGTCTAGAAGCTTCAAAATATAAGAATAGTATAGATTGTGTGAAACAAATATGGATCAATGAAGGTCCAATGGCATTTTATAAAGGAACTATCCCAAGATTAAGTAGAGTATGTTTAGATGTTGGCATAACATTTATGATTTATGATTCCTTCAAAGAATTTTTTGATCGGCTTTGGCCTTGAAAGTTATTAATTTTGCAACTGTATATTCTAAAATGTCAGTGCAAATGTAGCTTTCATAATTTCATCATTATTTATGTAATATATCTATAATCGTACATGTTAAAAAATGCCTTTATTTCAAATATGATACATACCAAAGTATTCTGTTATAATGGGCATTTTAATGAATGAAAATGAAAGGAAACAAAGTCATATCAAAAAGTTTCAATTTTTCAAAGTGTCGGTATTGAAAGCTGCAGTTGTATAGAGCACAAATTCCACTATATATATTTTTTTACATAAATTTTTATTTAACATGAAATTATATGTATGGAAAGCAAATGGTAATGTAAATTTATTCATATAATTATTTCAATTTTGTTTATCAGTTTATAAATTTTATTTAAAATATTGTTAAATATTTAACATTCCTATAGATTTGAGTCATCGAATGAATGTTTATATTGTGAAAGTGATTTGTACATGGTATGCATAAGTTATGTAGACATATATATATATATACACACATATATACATATATATTTCTAGGGAATATTGTACAGTTTCAGTACAAAAATATACAGAATGTTAATTAAAATAATGAGAATAATAAAAAATGTTTATTACTTGAGCGAAGGGAAATAGATTGACTTTTTAATTAAGTTTTTTTAGTAACATTCAAATAAGATTAGAGTAGGTAGGAGGTATAAAAAGGTATTAATCAGAAATATTTTTATTTATGTGCACATTACATTCCATTAAATATAATTATCTTCGCTCAGATATTGTAATATATTTTAACATTAATTAAACAAAATTTAACTATAATGGCTGTGACATTCAAATGGAGATAAACATGTAGAAGTTCCTTCAAAATAGAGACCTTGTAATCTCATAACAACTGCAAACTATCTATTTTATTACTTTAACAATAAGACATGATGGTTCATAATGTTTTGTATTTATATTTGTACTTGTACATTGAAATATATATCTTTGCAGTACTATTTATAAATGTTTTATAAAAAAAACCTGTTAATATCTTTAAAACATAGAAAACCTTTATTATTAAAATTATAAGATATTTTTGTATCTAAAAACCTTTTTCATATATATGCTTATAAATGATTATTGTCTTACAAATAATTATGATGTATTTTTAGTTGAAAGAAAAGATATTTGTAGTATTTGCAAATAATATATTGTAATAACAATTAATTCAACACAATTACTGATTGTTTACTGCTATTCTCTATACAGAACACTATTTACATTACACAATATTTCTATTCATATAAAACATAATTTTGTAACATAACATAAATTTGTAAAAATAATTTATAAAGTCATATACGTCATATATTATTTCAATAAGTGAATTCTACATTTCTATGCATGTATATACACAGCAGCGTAAATTTATGAGCTATACATGTGGAGTCCAATACACAAAGGTACTTACAAAAGCAGACAGTGCCGGCCCCACTCTGGGCCCAAGGGGGAGCCCGGGGTCACATTCCAAGATGGCTGTGCCTGAGGAATGCAGTGGGTGCCCTCCTAAGACGCCTTCCTCCCTCCTTTTTTATTAATCGAATCAATTCACCTATCCTAGCGAATATTCTGATTACTAAGACGAAATAGTTTATTTCAGCGTGTATCCGGTGAGTGCTGCCTAGATTTGAAAGTAGCATCTTGTAGAAAATAAATCTGAATGAGGGAAAGAAAGGTGGTACAGGAAGACCTAGAAAGGTCTTATACTCTAAAATGTGTGGTCTTATCTAATGAAGCTCCTTTGCTGCAGATAATGCTCATGCAGGAGGATGCTACTTGCTCGTCTTAAGCAATGTCTCATAGGGATATCTCTGAGGTAACAAGATCCTACAGTACAAATATGATGACGAATATTATTATCATATTTTAGAATTAAAATCATTTAATTTTATAAATTTATGTTTTTTATTTTTGTATTCATTATAAAATTTGGTCTGTTGTTTGCAATTTTGATAATAAATTATGTTTATAAGATCATATTGTATATATTTATGGATATATACATAAAAATAAAAAACAACAAAGATTTGTATTAAAAGTGATAAAACAAGTATTATGTTGAATTGTATATTTTTTATACGATAATTTTTTGATGTTTTAATAATTGATATAAAAAAAATAATGAAATTTAAGAATTAAATATTAGATTTCTAAATATGAATGAAAATATTTATTTAAATTTTTTATTTAATAATTATTTCATTAAATCACTTATTTCTATTTATAAAATGAAAATTGATATAAATTAATATTTATGATAATTATATATGTAATAATTAATGTTACCTTATATTAGCTTAATATTACTCAAATAAGTTTAATATTACCTTATATTTTATAATAAATTTTTTATACAATGTTTATAAATAATATTTAATTAACACAATGATAATAACAATATAATTCTGAAATAAATACGTACACATGTATGTGCATAATATATATAAATTATATATATATATATAAATATTTATAAGGTGGAGCCCGAAGGTACGTCGGCCTTGGCTGCTGGATCAAGATCTCTATTTTTAGAGACTGTACGTCGCAGCAATGCAGCATGTCAAAATGGTGATTATGCTCTTGCTGCAAGTTTGTACACAGAAGCTCTTGCTTTGGATCCACTCAGCCATGTGCTATATTCAAACAGGTCAGCTGCCCGGCTCAAAATGGGTTTATTTGCACTTGCTCTTCAGGATGCTGTTAGAGCTACCGAACTTAGCCCTCAATGGCCAAAGGTAATAGCTGCTTTTGTTTGTTACTTTTCAAATAATTAGTAAAACCAATATCTCTATTAGGCATACTACCGTCAAGGAGTAGCCTTACAATGTCTAGGGAGACATGGAGAGGCTCTTGTAGCCTTCAGTACAGGTTTGGCACATGATCCTACCAATTGTCAACTCTTATCTGGTCTTGTGGAAGCATCCTTAAAATCACCATTGCGTACAACACTAGAACCGACATTTCAACAATTACGTGCAATGAAACTTGATGAATCTTCTTTTGTTGTCATTTCTGTTGTTGGCCAAGAACTTCTTGGAGCAGGACAGTATAAGGCAGCAGCTGGTGTATTAGAAGCTGCTCTTACTATTGGTTCTTGTAGCTTAAAATTAAGGGGTTCTGTATTTTCTGCTCTATCTAGTGCATATTGGGCATTAAATTCTTTAGATAAAGCTATCAATTATATGCAACAAGATTTAGGTAAATATTGAAGATAGATAAAATAATATGTATGTATCAATAGAATATTTCTTTGTATTCTGAGTAAAAATATTTTTAGGTGTCGCACGATCTTTAGGAGATACCCAGGGTGAATGTCGAGCTCATGGAAATCTGGGCTCAGCATATTTTAGCAAGGGCAGTTTTAAGGAAGCTTTAACAGCACACAGGTATCAATTGGTTTTAGCTATGAAGTGCAAAGATACTCAGGCTGCAGCATCTGCTTTAACTAGCCTGGGTCACGTTTATACAGCTATTGGTGATTTACCAAATGCACTTGCATCTCATAAACAATGTGTACAATTAGTAAAACAAATGGGAGACCGACTTCAGGAAGCCCGAGAAATAGGAAACGTGGGAGCAGTTTATTTAGCAATGGGAGAATTTGAAAGTGCTGTTGATTGTCATACACAACATTTGAGAATAGCAAGACGTTTAGGAGATCGTGTAGAAGAAGCAAGAGCTTTCAGTAACTTAGGTTCATCTCATCATTATCGAAGAAATTTTGGTCAAGCAATGGCTTATCATGAAAATGTGCTAAGAATAGCTCAAGAACTCGGTGATAGAGCAATAGAAATGAGAGCTTATGCTGGATTAGGTCATGCTGCAAGATGTGCAGGTGAACTTTTTAGAATAAATAATGAGAAACTTAATAAAGAATTAACTTTATTGTAAAATCTCTTTCAAATATATCATTATTTAGGTGATCTTGCACAAGCCAAGCTGTGGCACCAAAGGCAACTTGATGTTGCTTTAGCTACAAAAGATAAAGTTGCTGAAGGACGAGCATGTAGTAATTTAGGAATAGTTTATCAATTACTTGGTGAACATGAAGCAGCACTTAAACTACATCAAGCTCACTTAGGAATTGCTAGATCATTAGGAGATAAAGCTGGTATGGGTAGAGCATATGGAAATATTGGAAATGCTTATAATGCATTAGGTTATTATGAACAGGCTATTAAATATCATAAACAAGAATTAACAATAAGTAAAGAGGTAAATTGTTTAAAATATGCAATGAAAAATTTAATAGCAAATTTATACCATAAAACAATATAAAAGTTGTTGTTTAATATAGGTCAATGATCGTAGTTCAGAAGCTAGCACACATGGAAATTTAGCAGTAGCATATCAAGCTGTACAGGGTCATGAAGCAGCATTAAGACATTACAGAGCTCATTTAGCTATAGCGCGCGAGTTGAAAGATACAGCTGGTGAAGCTTGTGCATTACTCAATCTTGCTAATTGCTTGTCATCTCGTGGCAGATTTGAAGAAGCTGTTCCATATTATGAAAATTATCTTATGTTATCTCAGGAACTACACGATGTTGAAGGAGAAGCTAAAGCATGTCACTTCTTGGGTTATGCTCATTATTGTTTAGGCAATCATCGTGAAGCTGTTAGATATTATGATCAAGACTTAGCATTAGCTAAGGATTTACAGGATAAATCTGGGATGGGAAGAGCTTATTGTAATTTGGGATTAGCACATTTAGCTCTTGAAAATTTAGATACTGCACTAGAATGCCAAAAATACTATTTGGGTAAGAAAATCGTGCATCTGCATATTTATATTTTAAAAATAGCAAAATATACATATACTTAATATTAATAATTTATCTTTCTATATAGCTATTGCACATATGACTAAACATTTAGCTGGAAAATTTCGTGCTTTGGGAAATATTGGTGATTGCCTTTTACGCCTTGGAGAAGCTGAAGAAGCAATAAAAATGCATCAAAGACAATTAAATTTAGCACGACAAGCAAGTGATCGCAGTTTAGAAGCTGCTGCTTATGGAGCTTTAGGTATTGCACATCGGACAATAAAAAATCTTGATAAGGCATTAGGATTTCATACTCAAGAACTAACTTTAAGACAAGAAGCTGGTGATTTACGTGGTGAATGTAGAGCTCATGGAAACTTAGGGGCGGTGCACATGGCACTAAGTCAATATACTCATGCAGTGAAGTGTTATCAGGAACAACTTGAAAGGGCAAAAGAATTAGCAGATTCAGGAGTTGAGGCTCAAGCTTTAGGTGAACTTTATTTATAATGTTTGAACTACTTAAATTTACAGCAATAATGCTCACTATTTTTCTTTTAAACAGGAAATTTAGGAATAGCTAGACTTAATATGGCACATTATGAAGACGCAATTGGATATTTTGAACAACAATTAGCAACTTTAGAACCATTAACTACGGGCACAGCCTTACTAAATAAAGCTAGAGCACTTGGCAATCTAGGCGATTGTTATGAAGCCTTGGGAGATCCAGAAGAAGCTATAAAATGTCATGAGCAACAATTAACAGCTGCTACAAAATTGAAAAGTATAAGAGAACAAGAAAGAGCATATCGAGGTTTAGGTCGAGCTCGGGAAGCAACTGGAAATTTACAAGAAGCTTTAGTTTGTTTTGAGAAAAGACTAGTAGCTGCACATGAAGTTGATAGTCCAGAATCAAGAGGCGCAGCTTATGGAGATTTAGGTAATTAATATGTAAAATATTATACTATAGAATCTATAAATATATTAACTTTTCTTGATGAGTGTTATAAGTTGTTAATATCAATTGTGTAGGTCGAGTACATGCTGCATTAGGTAACCACGAACAAGCTGTTAGTTGTTTATCACATCAACTGGCACTTGCCAGAGGACTTGGAGATAAAGCTGCTGAAGCAGAGGCTGCTAGTGGGTTAGGAGCTGTTCATCTATTAATGGACGATCCAAATTCTGCATTACGACATCATCAATTGGAACTTTCAATTGCTGAAGCTTTAGATGCAGCTGGGTTACAAGCTAGAGCTTGTGCAAACTTAGGTGTAACTCAAGAAGCTTTAGGACAATTTGAAGAAGCAATCAGATTACAAGAACAATCATTAAGTCTTGCAGCAGCAGCTGGTGATCAACCAGCAAGAGCAGCTGCATTTTCCAGTTTAGGTCGACTTCATCATTTATGCGGTGATTTATCACGTGCTTTGAGTTACTTACAATCGGGATTGTCTTTATCTGAAGGATTAGGAAGAAGAGAAGAAGCAGCTAGATTAAGACACAGACTTGGTCTTGTTCATTGGGAAGCTGGAGAAGCAATTATAGCTGTAGAACATTTAGAGAAAGCAGCAAATTTATTAGAATCATTAGATGGAATTACTTCAACCCTTACCTGTGGACAACCAAACAAATCTGAGTTATTATCAGAAACGTACAGAATGTTACAAAAAGTACTGATCAGTTTAAATAGAGCTGAAGAAGCTCTGAATTGGGCAGAAAGATCGAGACGAAGTAAAAGTAATTGTTTAGATGATGCTGCGCATTATTCCGAAATTATCGATAGACAACGTGGAGTTATTTTATATTATAGGTAATTTAAATTTATTAATAAATAGTGTGAACAAATTGTAATTCCATAAAACGGCTAGTAAATGTCAAATAACGTTTCAGTGAAGTAGGGTGTGAATTACATGCTTGGTGCTTAGCTCCTGGTCGGGGACTATTACGATTTCATTCTACTAGTTTGGATGATGGTATAGGATTAGAGAAGCGAGTTCTGCAGGCACGAGAAGCTCTTTTAGACGAAACAAGTGAACTTGTTGAAGAAACAAAAATACCATCGAGAGGACATCATCTCAATGCTAGTTCATACAGTTTGAGCAGTCTGTTTAGTGTGGGTTCAATTAGTTCACGAGCAGGAAGTGCTCGATGGGGACGAGGAACCAAAGGACCAACATGGCAATCACCATTACCAATTCAAGTACTTTACGATTTACTTTTAGCACCTTTTGAAGATCTTTTACCACCAGCAAGGAAGGAACTAATTATGGTAGTGGAGAAGTCTTTATATTTGGCACCACTTCCAGCTTTACAATCAAACCCTGGAGAAGATTATCTATGTGAAAGATTTTCTTTATTAGTAGTACCATCGCTTGCAGCTTTAAAAAAGCGATCAAAGACTCCTATGCCAGAAGGAGGTGCAACGGTAGCTGCATTAGTTGCAGGAAATCCTGTGCTTCCTGAAGAAATCAGGGAAGAATATAGATGGTCAGAAAGTGTTGCTTCTACTGAAACAGAATCTGAGATTGTTGCTGAATTATTAGAAGCCCGTGCTTTAACTGGTAGGTATCATTACGAATTTAAATAAATTAAAGAAAATTATAAATAAATAATCTTTTTAATCTTTACTAATAGGGATAGAAGCAACGAGGTCGACTGTTTTAAGGTCTTTACCTGATGCAGAATGTGTACATTTAACAGTACCAGTTTTCTGGAATTCTGCCAGTTTAGCATTAACTGCAGATCCTTGTGAAGATCCATCTGTAAAACCAGAATACTTGCTAAGCTATTCAGATATTACAAAACTAAGAATAGCTGCCCGTTTAGTTGTAATATCTAGTGGCCATGGTTGGAATAGTACAGAAAATACAACTGCTACATCAGATGGCGTACAAAATTTAGCCAAAGCTTTATTAAATGCAGGAGCACAATGTGTACTTATAGGAATGTGGGCAGTTCCACCTACAGCTGGTAGTATATTATTACGAGCATTCTATAGTGCTATGTTACAAGGTGCTAGAGCATCAAGAGCATTGGCAGAAGCTATGCAAACAGTTCAACATACAAGACATTTCGCACATCCTGCAAATTGGGCTGGTTGGTTACTTATTGGAGGAGATGCAAGATTGTCAAACAAGGTATAAATCTTAAAAAATTTATTAAATTTAATAATTCATATGTAAATGATAGTTCATGAAATATACATTTAGGTTGCTTTAATGGGACAAGCACTGGCTGAATTATTACGCGGTGGTCCTGAACAAAGTCGTGATGCATTACGTGTAACACTTCATTTAGTAGAAAAATCATTACAACGAATACATCGTGGACAAAAAAATGCTATGTACACAACTCAGCGTAGTATTGAAAATAAAGTGGGTGCAGCCACTGGTTGGCGAGAACTTTTAATGTCAGTAGGTTTTAGATTTGAACCTGCTGGAAATGGAATACCATCCTCTGTATTTTTCCCACAAAGTGATCCAGAAGAAAGATTAACAAGATGTAGTGCAAGTTTGCAGGCATTATTGGGATTGGGACCATCGTCATTACATGCTCTTGCTAGGTTGTTGCAGGTAGTAAATAAATCTGTATATTCTGACATTGCTACTTGTAAAAGTTAATAATCTATTATATTAAAGGAAATTTTTATTGTAGGCACCAGAAGCAGCAGAGGATGTTATTGCTGCAATGAGAAGAGCTACATGTGCGACGGAAGGTCAAGAAGTCACATTACCAGTACAAGTATGGAGAGCATCAGGATCTCATGAATTATTTGCAAGTCTAGGTTTTGATCTCATGGAAGTTGGTCAATCAGAAGTTACATTGAGAACAGGAAAACAAGCATCACGGAGAGCTGTTCAATTTGCTCTTCAAGCTCTTCTAGCTTTATTTGGTAAGTCTAAACTGGTCATGTGTGTATAATAAATAAAAATAAAAATATGTCATTTAAATTATAATTATGTTCTTAGATACACAAGAAGCACCTAAAAGTTTGACTTTAGATTCTAGTAGTTCAATGGAAAGTCTAGCTTCTGTTGCTCATATTGAAAAAAATGTCATAGAACGACCTAGATTAGGAGGTGCATTTGCAAATTACGTTCGACATCGAGGTGAACCTGATGGTAAAACTATGGAACCACCAAATGTCCCAATTCCTACATCACGACAACCATGTCAAAATAGTGGAGGTATAAATAACTTAGACTAAAATTTAGATAAGTATTGAATATAAAATTGTAATCATATGTATGTTTTGTAGGTGAATCGGATGTTGCTTTCACTCCTAGTCCTCCTGTAGCACTCAATTTAAATCATCAAACACGTATCAGAAATCTTTATCCCGATCAAAGCTTAAGACCAGGGTCTAGTTCAAGTAGTTCAGTAACAGATTGGGATAACGGTCATGCAACAGTTCTAAGGCGACAACCATTACCACCTTTACCAGCAACAGTACTAGAAAGATTAAGTGTTCGAACAGAAATTGGATCTAATTCTCCAAGAAAGCCTCGTCATCCTACAACAACTGAAGATATTTGTTCTCAGACTGACTCTGCACAACCTGCAGAAACACATAATCAAAATTTAAGAAACGTAGCCACGTCCCTCACAAGTTTAACACGTGAATTAACGCCTACGATTTCAGATGTATATCACGAGCGAAATTTAGGATTAGGATTGGCACCATCTTTATCAAAATTATTAGAAGAAGTAGGTTCTGTGACTGGAAATGAAGAAAATCAATCAACACGAACGAATCATAATCAGACTCAAAATTGGATGCAAAATGAAGAATTATGTCGAAGAGATGAAGCTGATGGCAGATCCATTGCTGAGTCACAATGTAGTGCTACCAGCTCTAACAAAATACATCGAAAAGCACCTCCCCCTCCAGTGTAGATTATTTATATACTATTTATAAGCACTAAATGATATTTTAAATGAAAATAATAGCACGAGGTACCAAAGAATGGAAGATATTTTATTGGAAACAAATTTCTTAATATTTTGTGATTTGAGCTGGGAATAATTTACGGTGATTGCTTATTTTGTTGCAATATGACTCTAATTATGCACTTTTTACATAATATATTTTCCAATACAAATATCAGTAAATGCCATTTGCTTACACTGATAAAATTCGATATTAACAAGATACTGTATACAACGGCACCTAATGCTATACTCGTGTTTCTTAATGCAAAAGTGTATTATATTAGCATAAAAATGAACATTGTTCATGTATGTTATATTTAAATTTATTAAATGAAATTTATTATTATATATAAAATGCGACCAATGACTGAAGTAATGTTTCAATTTAATAACATATTTAAATTTGTATAAAGTATTGAACTAAAAGTTTGTACTTTTTCATTTTTGATAAATATATTGATGCATTTTTTAATGGGATGCATCATTTTATAAAAATTATGTGCATATATTTATACTTATATCATCAACAAAATATGAAATTGCTGTATTTAATTATCTTTTAGCATATGAATAAAAATCTAATAATGAAATTAGTAAATCATGAAGAACTGAATTTAAAAAAATATAAAAATACACTTAAAAATTAGATAAAAAATTAAGATACCTTTATTTTGTTCATTATTAAAACAATTTTAAATGACCAGTTACATTATCTATCATTTGAGCTGGACCTGGACCAATAGCACATACTGTTTTACTTCCTGGCTTTACTTGTGTGTGTCCAGCATCCTGTATTATATTTGCCAAAAGTCCTACAGTTCTAGCTTGTTTTGCTATTTCTTTCAAAGCATTCTCGCTATCCACCTAAGCATTTTTTTATTTACCAATAAGGATTTAACTTAAAGCAAATAATATTACATGTGAAATATATGTATAAGAAGTATATATACCTTAAGAGTAATTTTAGCTTGGCCACACTTTTCCCAAGCATATAAAAATTCAGGATACTTTGTGGCTGCCTTATAAGCTGCAACAGCAGCATGAGCACATTGTGCTGCAATTTTTCCTTTTCCCATTTTTAAATCAGTTCTAATAACTAAAACAAGCTTGTAATTATCTGCATACATTTGCTGAAAATAAAAACTATTATTTTTATTTGTGTATTTATTAGATTAATTATAAAAAAATATAAATATATATACAAATTTTAATTTTACTTACCATATAATTTAAAGTTTCATTGCAATTATCATTAGAAGATTGCAATTTTTTTCTATTTATTACTGCTATTATTTTATATAAAGAATAACCTATTATTGCTGAAATTATAAATCCTACCTTTGCATCTGTAACGGTTTGCAAAAGTATTTGAGTAATATTCATCTTACTAAAATTTAGTAAAATTCTGTAACATTAAAACATATTCAATCACACTATTAAAATTTATTTAATTCGTCATAAAGAATTTAATTTTTAAAAATAAATTAGATATAAAAGATAGATATTTACATCAAAGTAATTTTACGAAACGTATATATTCTTAGATTAACTTTTACTTTTGATATAAGCAAAACTTATATTGTTCCATGTGACAACTTCTATAAGGTTAGGTATCATTTAAACATATACAATATAAATGTACATAGTACATCATACACATATAACTCTGATAGAAATTAATAATCTTTAAGTATAATTTGAGACATAAAGTATTATATTAAATTTAATTTTAACTCGTTTTTAAAGATATATAAAGTAACATATTTTTTAAATATCTACAATAAATTTTGAAAGAAAGTAATACAATATATGCATACACATATGCATGTGTAGAAATTTATATAACAATTTTTAATTAAATTAAAGAACATTCAGATTCATTTTTCTATTCAAAATATAAAATTATTTGATAAATTTAAAGAAGACATTATTATATACATATAGGGGTGTTATACATGTAACTGTTATGCAATAATTTCACTATGAACGCGCTATAAAGTAGCATGAAAGTAGCGCCTCTAATAATGCGAATGTTTTCAGATTTAAAGTATTCTCAGTGACCCAAGCAGAAGACAAAAAAAGTAAAATTAAATGGGAATTATAGCGCATTCGTCTCTTCGTTTGTATATCTGTGGCGCGTTTTGGTTCATACGCGGTTCAACAAACACCCAATGTGGCGCTTGAGTTTGGAAGGTTATGGATTAAAGCTTCGGGGTGTGGCATCATATTGTGTTTTATAAAATAAATAGAATATTGTATGCTCTTGTGATGACGGGTGAATTCATTTTCTAAACGTAACGAATGTGAAGTATCTCCTTTCAACGGTGCGTGCGATGCCTACAACATTTCAACCACCGCTTGAAATTTGTTTTTCGAGAAAATTTTTTAAATGTATTTACAACGATATCACGTTTTTGGTGCTTTACTCTGAAATTTGTGTTGTTTGAATGAAAAAATATAAATTCAAAAATGTTTATCATATTTTTCAATTAATTTGCATATTGATGCATATTTATGTGTAACGTTGACACAAGGTAGTTGATTGTTGCTTGATAGGATACGGTCCATGAAATCACGTGTATTAAAATCTACGTGGGATGTTGGGCGCTATCACCCCCACGAACCCCCACGAGTATACCGAAATGTCTCGGTTAGCCGACTACTTTGTTGTGGTCGGCTACGACCACGAAAAAGAGAGTAAGTTTTTATTTTTAACGAAAGTAAAAATATATCGATATTTTTATATACATGATTGTCAAACATTTAAGGTGTGTAACAATAAGTAATCTTAGCAAGTAAGCTTGTATAATAAAGTATATACACACACATATATATATATATTTTGTATATCTTCAATAGCATAAATATTTAAAGATATTTACAGTAAATAATTTTTATTTGTGTGTTACGAATTATTGAAGTATTATTAATATTTTATATTGTTTAAGAAATTTAAATATTTGTACTACAAAGATATAATTTATCAAAGTACAATAACAAAAAAGTTGATATAATATGTAATTTTATTTATGTTTATAGGAGGGGGTATAAGTAATGGAATCATTTTACAAAGGTTTCCAGAAAAGGATTGGCCAGATACACCATTTATAGAAGGAATAGAATGGGTAAGACTTTTCTTTATTACATTTTTATTTCTTATAACTAATCTTTTCTCAATTAATTTTATTTTATAGTTTTGTCAACCACAGGGATGGGCTTTATCTACAGAAAGACAAGAACCACGATTTTTTGTATCTATTTTAACTGATATTGATGCAAATCGTCATTATTGTGCTTGTATGTGTTTCAATGAAACAGTGTCTATATTGCCAAGTAAGCCTGTAGATGAAGAAGAAGATCCTGTAGATGGTGATAGTCGTTCCTTGGTTAGAACAATACCCACAATAGCACATCACAGCATTATGTATGCACCTAAATGTCTGGTGCTGGTTTCCAGACTTGATTACATTGAAACTTTCAGAGTATGTGACATTTTGCCTAGTTTGAGACTATGATCATATTTCTATATGTAACAATAATATTTTTATATTGTTGCTTCAGAATTGCCTTGGTATTATATACACAGTATATGTAGAAAATCTCGGAATACCATTAGAAACTTTGGTAGGAAACATATTAGGTTGTATACAAGTACCACCTGCTGGTGGACCACAAGTAAGATTTAGCATTGGTGCAGGTGATCGTCAAGCACTTCAGCCTCCAATTAGTCCTTCCCTTCCAATAACACACAGTAGTGTAAATCTTTTATTTCAACAACTAGGTAAGTGTAAAACAGCTATTATTACAAATATGTTCTTGTTTATACTTTTTATTAAAATATAGTTATATTTTATAGGAATTCGTAATGTACTAGTATTGTTCTGTGCTGTTATGACAGAACATAAAATACTTTTTCATTCTGCAAGTTATTCACGATTAACTGAAGGATGTCGTGCGCTTACTGCACTAATGTATCCATTTAGATACACGCATGTTTACATTCCTCTTCTACCAGCAGCTTTAGTTGAAGTACTCAGTACACCTACTCCATTTATCATGGGTGTACATAGTTCATTGAAACATGAAGTTGCAGAACTTGTAAGATGTTCAATAGAATTATATAATATGTTTTATTTTATTATAACGATTTTTTATTAAATGTTAAATTCTTTTGCAGATGGATGTAATAGTCGCTGATTTGGATGGAGGTTCTATTATGGTTCCAGATGGAGTAGCACTTCCATTACTTCCAGAACCACTTCTATCACAAACACAAGATGCATTATCTTTAGTATTACAACCAGAATTAGCTTGTGCAGATTATGCTTTTCCACCACTTGCAACAAGAGCTCCTCACTCTCCTATGTTAGATAAAGAATTACGGGCAGTTTTTATGAGAACTTTTGCTCAATTATTGCAAGGATATAGGAGCTGCCTGACATTAATAAGAATTCATCCAAAGCCTGTCATAACATTTCATAAGGTCTTTATATTATTATTGGTTCTATCCACTTTATAGTGTTTAAAGATAAAAGGGAAACATATAAATTGTATTTCTTATTTCTAGGCAGCTTTTCTTGGAGAACGTGGCTTAACGGATTGTGACTTTACAACCAGAGTTCTGGATTGCATGTTTTTTACTTCCTTTATTGCAGAAAGGGGACCACCGTGGAGGCCTTGTGATGTGTGGGATGAATTGTATAATAATTTAAGTGATCAGTTAAAACAAGAAGCACAAGATCATAGTAAGTAACAGTAACAAAACATATAATTAATAATGATAAAGTATTATATACAATAAATATCATTTCGATATTAGGGCTTATTTTAACACATATTCAAGAATTAGCACAACAATTGTACACAAATGAAAATCCAAATCCTCAACCATATGTACAAAAAATTTTAAAACCACCTGAAGGAGCATTTGCTAGGATACATCAGCCGCTTTTACCGCGCATTAATCCAGAACAAGTTCAAGCAATTATAGATGAGGGTCTTGCCAAAAATAATCTTAAAGTTAGGTTAGTATTAGAAATAATATTGATATATTTTTACATATGTAACATGACTATGATATTTTATACTTATATTGAACATTTTGTGTATAGATTATCGTCATTAAGGCCATCACAGCCTCGTATTGTACCTATGGGTCCACATATTTCATTTGTTCATGATACTAGACATTTGGTTAGCAATTCTGCACGTAGACTGGAAGTTCTGCGTAACTGTATAAATTGTATATTTGAGAATAAAATATCTGATGCCCGTAAAACGTTCCCAGCTGTTTTAAGAGCTTTGAAAAGCAAAGCTGCTCGTTTAGCGCTTTGCATGGAATTATCACAGCATGTTGTTGGAAACAAAGCCATGCTAGAACATCAACAATTTGATCTTGTAGTCCGGTTAATGAATTGTGCATTGCAAGATGATTCATCCATGGATGAGCATGGAGTTGCTGCTGCACTTCTTCCCCTTGCTACAGCATTTTGTAGAAAACTTTGCACAGGAGTAATTCAATTTGCTTACACCTGTATTCAAGAACATCCTGTATGGCAAAATCAACAATTTTGGGAAGATGCTTTTTATTTGGACGTTCAAAAAGATATTAAACGTTTATATCTCCCTGGTGAAAATTCTCCACCACGGCTTATAAATGATGGTATCTTAAGTCCTATTAGTCCACGTGATGGCAAGGAATTTCCATTTCGCGATCGGTATTCAATTTATCAAATTCAAGAACCATCGGCTCTTGAAATAGCTGCTGAACAAATGAGGATTTGGCCAACAATAGATCCAGAGAAACAAAAGGAACTTACTGCAAGTGAAGAAAGTACCATGTATAGTCAAGCAATTCATTATGCAAATAGGATGGTTTATTTATTGGTTCCGTTAGATATAGGGGCAAAGACTCATCGTCAAGATAATATTTATGATGATGAAAGAGCAAGTAATAGTATTACAAATAGTGTAGCAAGCGATAGTGGTGATGCAGAGTCTGGTTTTGAAGAAACTGATCCCGGAGAAACTGGTAGTGCTGTTATTCGAATGGTGTCACGATTTGTAGATCGTGTTTGTACTGAAGGAGGTGTAAGTGCTGAACATGTTAGATGCCTACATCAAATGGTTCCTGGTGTTGTTCATATGCATATTGAAACTCTTGAAGCTATACATAGAGAAAGCAAAAGATTACCTCCTATTCAGAAACCTAAAATTTTGACACCTAATATGTTACCTGGTGAAGAAGTTATTATGGATGGTTTGCGTGTTTATCTTTTACCAGATGGGAGGGAAGAGAGTTCTGCAGGGTTACCAAAGATACCACCACTCTTACCAGCAGAAGGCGCAATTTTCCTTACTAATTATAGAATTGTATTTAAAGGAATACCTTGTGATCCATTTGCTTGTGAACAATTAGTAGTTCGTGCTTTTCCTGTAACATCCTTAACTAAAGAGAAACGAGTTGCGGTGCAACATTTAGCACATTTAGATCAATGTTTACAAGAAGGTCTTCAGTTGCGATCATGTACTTTTCAATTGATAAAGTTAGCCTTCGATGAAGAAGTTACACCTGAGAATATTGAGACTTTAAGAAAATTAGTTCATAAAGCTCGGTATCCACCACACATTTTTCATCATTTTGCTTTCAATGGACAAGTATTAGTTACTCAGACTGCACATCACAAAGGAAAAGAAAAGAATGCTACTCTTAAGTAAGTAATTTCTTATTTAACTTTTTTTATGTTTATCATTTATCACAATAAAATGATTTTTCTTTTAGAGGGTTTGCTAAGAAAACACTTTTAAAGACTGCACGTAAAGCTGGTTTTAAACCAAAGCAGTCATCTAAAAGACAAAAATACGTCTTGCCAAATATGAACATGATTACTAATAATAAGTACATGACATCACCTGGTCGAATGAGTTTACCAGTTACAGATAATAATGATTTAAGTCATGATGACGATCTTAGTGGTAAGTTAAACGTTTAATATTTCTGATATTCCAATAATTCTCAGTCTATTTACCATTTTATATACCATCCTTACAGTAGATGATTTTGAAATTCCTGGTATTGTAACTCAACCACCAACTGATGCTAAAACCTTAGAACGATTATCGGAACGTAGTTATGTCAGAGATTGGTATCGATTAGGATTGTATTCAAATGGGCCACACAATAATCGTAGAAATGAACCATTTCGATTATCTTCTGTGAATTGTGCCTATATGATTTGCAGAAGTTATCCTGCACTTCTTATAGTTCCCTCATCAGTATCAGATGAAAGTATTCGTAGATTCTGTCGACTTTATAGACATAATAGAATACCTGCTGTCACATGGAGGCACCCAAGAACAAAAGCACTTTTAATTAGAGGTGCTGGTTATCATGGGAAAGGTGTCATGGGTATGCTGAAAGCTCATCCAGCATCTGCTGGTAATTTAAAAGGTATCTGTTAAGAAAGTGTTTTGAAATGTGTAATTTTTTATAATATTCTTAAATATTTGTTTTATATTCTTAGCAACATCATCAGAAACCACATCATCTTTAGAGCAAGAAAAATATATTATGGCTCTTGTAGCTGCTACTCCGTTATCTGCGCTAAGACAAGGTTCTGCATGGGGAATGTCTGATAGTTCTCTTAGTATTGATTCTTTATTGTTAGCTGCTGAAGATCGCAATGCTACACCCGAACAATCACGACGAAATCCATTTAATAAAGCTATTGGAACATTAAGGTATATACATATATAGCTTTGGGGTCACACTATAGCGTTAAAAACCAAACCCCACTGTGGCGGAAGGTTGTCGCTGCCAGATGAAAAGAGAGTTGCGTTTCGTCCCGGGACTACCGATGGACTGGTCAGTAAGACTATGCCCGGTAGTCCCTGCCTTACACGTACAGGGAGTCTCGCTAGGTGCGGTATTTGTATCATTCGCTCGTATATTCGATCGCTAGCGAGATAGACAAACTCGTTGTTGTCGTAGCCCTCTGGTGTTGACGGTTGGTACCCGCGGATCGCCCGGGAGGTGTTGTGCCGCGTTGATGCCTCGACCTATCGGCGTCCTATTGATACCGATCCGCTACACATATATATACCTTTTAATTAAAATTTTATGAAATCAATAAAAGATTGGTTAATTAATATATGTGTTATTTTTTACAGTTCATCAGGAGGTAAAGGACCTAAGAATTTTGGTCGTTGGGGTTCATTAAAAGATAAGAGACATAATTCCCAAGTCTCTTTAACTTCAGTTCATCAACGTGGAACTGTTAGACATTCTGCAGATTCAGACAGTGGTACTGAATGCGTTCATACTTTCCAACGTGCTGCATTATATATTCTTGGTGAAAAAGCTCATATGAAAGTAAGATAATTTTAAATTAAATTTTTTTAGTTGCATATGATGTAATTTCACAAAATTAATCGTTTGAATGCAATAGGGTGTTAAAGCGGAATCAGCACCAAAAACAGACTTTATCCCAGTGGAATATTACGATGTAAGACATACCAAAGCTGCATTTAAGAAACTTATGCGAGCATGTGTTCCTAGCTCTCCAAATGTAGAACCTGACCAAAGTTTTTATAAGTATGTATAATCTATTTAGAGAAAATATGATTTCATTAGATATAATTTCTGATAAATAATATTCGAAATTTTAGATTAATTGAAAGTTCAGAATGGTTACAACAACTTCAAAATTTAATGCAATTAGCTGGTGCTGTAATAGATTTAATGGATGTTCAAGGCTCATCAGTAGCTGTTTGTTTAGAGGAAGGTTGGGATACCACAGCAACAGTGTGTTCTGTTGCTCAAGTATGTCTTGACCCACACTATAGAACTATCGAGGGTTTTCGAACTTTAATCGAGAAGGAATGGCTTGGATTCGGACATAGATTTGGGCACAGAAGTAATCTTGCAGCAAATTCTCAAACAACAAATTTTACGCCCACTTTTCTTCAATTTCTTGATATAGTGCATCAAATTCAAAAGCAATTTCCATTAGCATTTGAATTCAACGAATATTACCTAAAATTCTTAGCATATCATTCGGTTTCTTGCCGTTTTCGTACATTTTTATTGGACTGCGAATTCGATAGAGTGGAATGTGGCATTACTGCTGTTGAAGACAAAAGGGGATCATTGACAAGTCATCATAAAGGTGTAGATACAGGTAGTGATGACGAAACAATTTATCCTGGAGGTAGATTAGCAGGGACAAATACAGGATGCAATCTCGGTCAAAGCATATTTGATTACATCGAAAAACAACACGCACGGTGTCCCTTGTTTTATAATTTCATGTATACTCCCAATACTGAAAACATGGTATTAAGACCCGTATCGCATTTGCCAAATCTTGATATTTGGCAATATTATTTAGAAGAAGAACTGGCTCATGGACCTGCATATGACTTAGAAGTATTACAACAAGATTCCCAACAAGAAGAAGAAGCAGAAGCTGCTGATGGTGTAGTTAAAAGTAATCGCAAAGTAGTTACACAAGGGTAAGATTAAATTTATGTTATATTTTCCTTCCTTTTCGAATTATACTATTTATATTATGATGTATTATAGGTATGATGGTGTAAGTTCAATGGTACCCGATCAATTTTCTCATCTTTTAGAAGAGATACATAGATTAGAAACTGAATTGGGTCATTTACCTCAAAAATGGAAAGTTCTTTGGGACAAACTTGAACTGCCAAATACAGATTCACTTGCTGTTAGTAACAAACACTGTAACTATTTAAAAATGATGTACTCATCTATGGATATATGATGTAAAAATGATAACATCTTTTATTCTATAAATAGAGACACGCATCATTTAGCACTGCATTAGTCAGATATCACGGTCGATTGATTCATAAACG
Organism: Bombus impatiens; assembly: GCF_000188095.3. Taxonomy (NCBI): domain Eukaryota; kingdom Metazoa; phylum Arthropoda; class Insecta; order Hymenoptera; family Apidae; genus Bombus; species Bombus impatiens. The sequence continues at coordinate 53,129 of NT_176893.1, read as the reverse complement.
TTCTACATTAGAACTACTTTTAAGAGGCAAACTTGCTAGTGGAAGTACTTCTGGAAATGATGGTTCCGTTTATGCACATCCCCATAGGTAATTTTTATAATCATAAAGCTTTCTTTAAAATGAAATAACTGAATGCTGAATAACTTTACATTCTCGTTTTTAAAGGTTTGAACGATTAGATTCAGCTACACCAACTCACTGTGATGCTTGTTCTGGCGTATTGTGGGGGCCAGTAAAAGCTGGTTTACGATGTGTAGACTGTGGCCATGTATGTCATGACAAGTGTGCTGATGCAGTACCAAAAAATTGTACAAAATATAAGGCAGTAACTGATAATTTACAAACACATACACTTACGCGAAGTGGTGGTGATAATGGAAGCGTAAATTCAAGTACGAATATTACATTATGGCTTTATAAACTTTTCTTGTAAACTATGATTATATGATTGAGCAATGTTATGTATTATTTTATTTAATGATATTAACAATTCACATCTAGGTGTTACTACAATACAAACCTCTTCACAACAATATTACGAACAATTCTCTAGTAATGTTGCTGAAAATAGAACTCATGAAGGTTACCTTTATAAACGAGGTGCTTTGCTTAAAGGCTGGAAACAGAGGTGGTTCGTATTAGATTCTATAAAACATCAACTAAGGTATTATGATGCCATGGAAGATTCTCATTGTAAAGGATATATAGGTATGTAGAAAATAATTCAAAATTGGAATGCTACAGTATAAATTTATAAATATTTATAATTTTACAGATCTAGCTGAAGTAGTTTCTGTAACTCCAGCTCAACCAATGCCAGGGCCACCAAAGAAAACAGATGATAAATCATTCTTTGATGTAAATGTCTCATTTTGTATCATTTATTATATTTTCAAAAATGAAATTTCTATTATATGTCTTTATATTTGCAGCTTCGTACAAACAGACGAACATATAACTTTTGTGCTGGCGACGCAGCAACTGCGCAAGAATGGATTGAGAAAGTCCAAGCGTGCTTACAATAGCTTGATTATAACTCTAATTTAAATTGTGCAAGTGACTGATAGATTAAAACAGATTTTAATTTTGTTACATACAATTGTATAGTCTAATAGTACGTATTATAGACTGCAGTAATTTGCTTTAAATATTTTGAATCCAACAATCGTTGGAATGAACAGTATCATAAATTGAATGTGATGTACTCATATCCTTGACATAGCATTATTATATAAATGTATATTGTAACTATATATAATTACGTTAAGTTTTAATTATTTCAGCTGGAAGATAAAAGATCATAACATACTCAATTAAACGTTACATTTTTTATTTTGTTTATTATGTTTTTAATTTTAGATGGATATATATAGAACAGAAAATATGTTAAAATATTAGATGAAGTACCTATTCTGCGAATTATTGTTAGTATAATTACAGTTATAATTGGAAAAGTTACGACCTTGCTTGTTAAAGAATAGAACGCGAATTAAAATAAGGGCATGTTTTTTTTTTTAAATCTCATGTAGTATTTGTTTAGTAATTCTGCTATGTTTATTAGTAAAATTAAAAGAAGTCCCTATATCTTTAATTTTTAGTTGAAATTATTCTCGCATTTATAGCACTTTTTATATGAAATATATAATCTTTTTTATGCTCGCGTTGCACATACCACGAATAGATTTTCAGATAAACGGAATGTTTAAATTTAATAAAAGAAACAAATTACGTACTTGCAATTCATTTGATACTTTGTTCATATTGTTATGAATTTTAAATATATATTCAAAAGTAGTGTTTCAAATTTTGTAATAATGGGGATTAAAATAAAAATTGCTTCATATTTATTAAAGCGTCTTTGTTCGAAGAACAACTTACTTTTATTTCAAATTTATACATTTTCCAAATAAAAAATCAATTTATAATCTATTAGTTCTCGTTACATACAGAAAAAGTAAAGTCGTTACTTATATACAAGGTAGTCTATGGTTTAAGACTATCGGATGAAACCACGCCGCGTACATATACGACCGTGTCTCCCACCACAAAAGGTCTGACAAATCATCGGATCTGTGTCTACGTATTACATATACGAACGTGATCGTGAGAGTTTTTACTCCATGATTGGAGGGCGTTTTGCTCGTAGAATTGTCAATGTTCTGTCAGTGGATAATTTCTCATATATTTTCGATTGCTTAAAATAGTTAAGGTATATCAAAAGGAAATATTCTGTTAGTAACATTTCTTAGTAATCGTACCAATTGTCGTAAATGTTAATGATTAGAATTTCATAAACCTCGTAAAACGAAAGCATATAGAAAATAAGGGTGTACAAGATTTTTAATTATGGATCGTTATTATATGGTAGTTTATATATTTTTAATAAAAATATAAAGAATACTTTGATTTTTTATTGAAGGTGACAAAATTCTAAATATCTCATATTATAGTTAGTTTAGTAGAATGCTACTATATATACATATATCTTGAACATTGATCCAAGCTATGGTTTGCTATATTGAATCCTTATTTAATTTTCACACGATATTATTGCATTCGCAGTACATCGCTATTTGTTTTCAGAGTGTTGATTTAATTATCAACAATATTATTGTGGAAAGCTCTTTCAAAAATCTAAAATGACAGATTCAAAATATTTCACTACTACTAAGAAGGGGGAGATATTTGAACTTAAATCAGAGTTGAACAATGACAAAAAGGAAAAAAAGAAAGAAGCTGTGAAAAAGGTGAGTTAATTTATTGTTAAAATGTCCTAATTATTCATAATTTTGTATAAAATGGAAATAAGTTACAAGCAATAACAAAACATATGACAATTTGATATTCTTTCAATTAAACGTTTATATTTCATGAATAGTTGAGTAGTTTTATGCAGCATTGGTATGCTTTTAAAAGGCAATATATTTTTATAAAAGGTAAGTCATAAAAATCATTGTTAATATCAAAATATTTTGCTTTAGACATTTATAAGTTATAAACATACAATTTTTTTTGGTAAATCTGTTTCATGCTGACCAAAGAAAAGGATGAAGTAAAAGCATACAATAATTTCTCAAATTTGAGAAATTTTAATAATACTATAGTATATGCATTACGTTAGACAGTACATTTTAGGCATCTTCTTTCTACAAGAACACAAATCTATAATGAATTGTTTGAAATATTCATTTTTATTAAACTAAGCATAAATTATAGTGGTATCTTTACTTAATTAATAGCAATATTATTTTAACAATTAATCACAGTCAGTATAGTTATTTTCAACTTTATTGTGAATATTTTTTTATTATTTATTTATTACTTATTCAAATATAATATTAATTATGTTTAGGTAATTGCATCCATGACAGTGGGTAAAGATGTATCAGCACTTTTCCCTGACGTGGTCAACTGTATGCAAACAGATAACTTAGAACTCAAAAAGCTGGTGTATTTGTACCTGATGAATTATGCCAAAAGTCAACCAGATATGGCCATTATGGCTGTCAACACATTTGTTAAGGTAATGTAGCTTAAAAACTTAATAAATACTTACTATGTTTTATTAATGCACTTTTACCCTCTATATATTTTAATGACACTTGGATGATGTTGAGAGTCTCTGTCTGCAAAGAGGCAAGCTGGAAAAACTTTGTGTAGTAATTCTTTTTAAGTTCTAAAAATTTTTCAAGTAAATTTGACATTAATTTTGCAGCCTGCCTCACATCATGTACAGACCGTGCTTTGCAAATTACATCAGTTTGCACAGAGCTGTCTGCGTTATGGGACGGAATGTATTATTTCTTTTTCTTAATGAATTGCTTATTTTTCAAAGGGCACGAGACTGGAATTTGGCTGAATGAAATATGGCACTCATCTTAAATATCTTAAATTACATAAGAATATATTAATAATCTTTTTATTGGTTTGTGAGTTGTTACCACCAAATTCCAGTATTTTTCTTCAGTTAAGCATTGAAAATAGGAATGGAATTATAACAGTTGTAATATTTAGCAAAATTATTAAAAAATTCACTGAAGGAGCTCACAATATATGTGTTAGTTTTTTTTAATATTAATGCACTAATATATTTTATGCTGATTTTCAAAATTGAGCATGGAACTTTTTCTACAAGCCATAAAAATGTTATTTATATTTAAACAGCTTATAGAAAAGTTGTATAATAACACAGCTATATATAATTATATTTAGGATTTAATTGGTCTTACAAGAAGATTAGATGTAAAATAATCTCAATAGTAGAATCAAAAATTTATTTTTTAGATATAATGTTTACCGTGTAAACAGCATGAATAAACCAGTTCCTTAAATGTCCATTTTATATGTATGACTGCATTATAAATTGCTGCTTGTATGCAGTGCATATATTTACACTATCTGCACGCAAAGTGTTTTGTTCTTTATACAAAATTTTAATCTTCATTGATAAATGTAATCAGTGTTAAAATTAATATTTCATAATGCAATTACTATGAACACTTTGATGTATACATTTTTAAATGTTTGAATAAATATCATGTAACATATTCTTATGTGCATGACACTGAACTCTCTTAATGTGAAATTTATAATTTAATCTTAATTTATAAATCGCTATAAAAAGTAAAGAACTATAAACAGAAAAATCTTAAGATGAATATCTCGTGCTCTTTAAAAAATGATCAGTTCTGCATCATATTACATTAAATGGTTGATAAGTATAATATTTAACAATTAATCAAAATGGTGACGGTGACCAATTTGACCTTTTTCGTTCTGACACGCAAAAGGAGCTAGCGACATCTCCGATGACAAAGGTACCATACCACTTTCTACTTCGTTAAAATTCATGGGTTGAGATAGATAGCCACTGCTGTGACTAGACTTGAATCCCTGGCTTGCCCGATTTTTGCGCAGGATTGCGAGGACCCAAATCCGCTGATCCGAGCATTAGCAGTTCGCACAATGGGTTGTATACGCGTGGACAAGATTACTGAGTACCTCTGTGAACCACTGCGAAAATGCCTGAAGGATGAGGATCCATATGTTCGTAAAACTGCAGCTGTTTGTGTGGCCAAGCTTTACGATATTAACGCAGCATTAGTTGAAGATCAAGGCTTTCTGGATCAATTAAAAGATCTTCTGTCTGATAGTAATCCCATGGTAAATAACTTAAATTTATTTCTCACTTAGTATCAACATAAAAATCATTATTTATTATTCCATTCAATTTTTATATTAGGTTGTTGCAAATGCAGTAGCTGCTTTATCTGAAATTAACGAAGCAAGTCCTAGTGGACAACCTCTAGTTGAAATGAATGCACAGACTATTAATAAATTATTAACAGCACTCAATGAATGTACAGAATGGGGTCAAGTTTTTATTTTAGACTCCCTTGCAAATTACTCACCAAAAGATGATCGTGAAGCACAAAGCATTTGTGAACGTATTACTCCTCGTTTAGCTCATGCTAATGCAGCAGTTGTTCTATCTGCTGTTAAGGTGTATATTTAGTGAAAAATTAATATTTATAGTTAACATTAGAAATGATTATTTCATTCTTTAAAAATAGGTTCTTTTTTTATATAGGTACTAATGAAATTAATAGAAATGTTACAATCAGAATCTGATTTTGTTGGCACATTAACAAAAAAATTAGCTCCACCCCTGGTAACTTTACTTAGCTCTGAACCCGAGGTGCAATATGTAGCATTGCGAAATATAAACCTTATTGTACAAAAACGTCCAGATATTTTAAAACATGAAATGAAAGTTTTCTTTGTTAAATATAACGATCCTATTTATGTTAAACTTGAAAAGTTAGACATTATGATTCGTTTAGCTTCCCAAGCTAATATAGCTCAGGTTTTATCCGAACTGAAAGAATATGCTACAGAAGTTGATGTGGATTTCGTACGAAAAGCTGTGAGAGCTATTGGTCGTTGTGCCATTAAAGTTGAACCATCCGCTGAACGATGTGTTTCAACTCTTTTAGACCTCATACAAACAAAGGTATTTCAAAATATACTTAAAACAATAATTATTAGTTTGGATGTTCTTATACATATTTTTGTTGTATTAGGTAAATTATGTTGTTCAAGAAGCAATTGTTGTTATAAAAGACATTTTCCGGAAATATCCAAACAAGTACGAAAGTATTATTTCAACTCTTTGTGAAAATTTGGATACACTTGATGAACCTGAGGCACGCGCATCTATGATATGGATTATTGGAGAATATGCAGAACGTATTGATAATGCAGATGAATTACTTGAAAGTTTCTTAGAAGGATTCCATGATGAAAATACACAAGTTCAATTGCAACTACTCACAGCAATTGTTAAATTGTTCCTTAAAAGACCTACGGATACTCAAGAACTAGTTCAACAAGTTCTTAGTTTAGCGACTCAAGATTCTGATAATCCTGATTTACGAGATCGAGGATTTATTTATTGGCGATTACTTAGTACAGATCCAGCAGCTGCCAAAGAAGTTGTACTTGCTGAGAAACCTCTTATTTCAGAAGAAACTGACTTGTTAGAACCAACACTACTAGATGAATTAATATGCCATATTTCAAGTTTAGCTTCTGTATATCATAAACCACCTACTGCTTTCGTTGAAGGTAGAGCAGCAGGTACTAGGAGATCATTGCCTGCTAGAAGTAATTCAAGTGAAGATTCAACTCAACATAGTGCACAACCTCATGCTCAAGTTATTCCTGCTCAAGATTCTTTAATAGGCGATCTTCTTAGTATGGATATTGGTACACAAAACTTTTATTGCTTACTAGTATTTCCATTGACCTTATAAATCGTGTTACATTAAATTGTGTTGTAGGTGGTTCAACTATGGTCACTCCAACACCAGCTCCTCAATCAGGATTGGGTTTAGACTTATTAGGAAGTGGCTTAGATGGAATTTTGGGTGGGACTGATGCTGGAAGTAGTGCACCTGTTGTGTCTCAAACTACTACTGGACTTCTTGGTGACATATTTGGTTTTAATCAAGGTCCCACTTCTTATACAGCACCTAAAGTTAATTGGTTACCTGCTGAAAAAGGCAAAGGATTTGACATATGGGGAACATTCTCAAGGAAGTAAGTACAAAAGACATAAATATTTATTTATTTATTATATATATTTTTATTTATTTTATAATGAGAGTAAGACTAATATGTTATAATAAAAATTTATTTTTATTTATTCTACAATAGAAATGGACAAATTAGTATGGATATGACATTTACAAATAAAGCAATGCAACCTATGGGTTGTTTTGCAATACAATTAAACAAAAACAGTTTTGGTTTAATACCAGCTGCATCATTGCAAGTACCAAGTCCTTTAAATCCTGGTGCTAGTATAGATACTAGTGTAGTATTATCTACTGCTGGTGCAGTGCAACGAATGGATCCCTTGAATAATCTTCAAGTCGCAATAAAAAATAATATTGATGTGTTTTATTTTGCTTGTATTGTTCCCATGAATGTATATTTTGCAGAAGATGGACAATTAGATAAAAGAGTATTTCTTAGTACATGGAAAGATATACCAGCACAGAATGAGGTATTAATTTCCTCATCTATATTGTCATTAAATTCTCTAGCTCTTTTTAAATAAGTGGAAACATTTAAATATTTCAGGTACAATACACATTAAAAGGAGTAATGCTGACGGCAGATCAAGTTGTACAAAAAATGCAACAGAATAATGTATTTACAATTGCTAAAAGAAATGTTGAAGGGCAAGATATGTTATATCAATCTCTTAAATTAACAAATACTGTTTGGGTATTAAATGAATTGAAAATTCAACCAGGAAATCCTGATGTTACTGTAAGTTAAAACCTAGATCTAAATTTTTGTAGTTTTTATCTTTTAAAATGTTTAATAATCAACTTATTTCAATTACAGTTATCTTTGAAGTCTCGTTCGGTAGAAGTGGCACCAGGCATATTTCAAGCGTATAATGCAATCCTGCATTCTTAAATAGTAAATTAAACCATTTGACATTAAGTTATATCATATTTCACGCCTTAATCCAATAATTTGTTTATATAAATCATTTTTATGTATTATTGCATATAACTTATCCAGCTAGAAGTTATTAAAAATATTTGTTCGTATTTTATCATAAATAACAAATTTAATATACTGTTAAACTTATCATAAATGGATGTAACTCAAAATAAAAAAAAATTGTGTTAATTACCTATATTTATCGCATTTTCTATATAAAGAAGGGGACGGGTGAAATGTATTTTATATATAGGGTGATTGGTAACTAGTGGTACAAGTGGAAAGGGGGTGATTCTACGCGAAAAAAGAAGTCAAAAATATAGGATAAAAATTTTTTTCTTTTAAATTTTTCCATCGAGACAACGATCTACAGTGAGATCCGTTATAACGAGACGTGATAAAGTGCACGCGTGCCGAGCGAAAATTCAAAATCGATTTTCTTGAAAACAAAGCCTCAAACGAAAAATTTTTATTCTATATTTTCGACTTCTTTTTTCGCGTAGAATCACCCCTTTTCCGCTTGTACCACCAGTTACCAACCACCCTGTATAACTAAGCTCACTCTTTTTCTTTTAAACTATATGCTTCAGCTTCAAAATTATTGAAGAATAAGATTGTTTTACAGTTCTTATCACAAACAAAGCTGGGATATAATAAATAAAATTAATTTTGTTAATTTTTACAATAATTCTGTTTATTTATTGAATATAAAGAGAAATGTCTGTGTATATCATTATGTTGCCTTAATCGTGGTTACATTAACATTGGACCTTTCTTCTAAATGAGCAACCTTCTGTTAAACGTGCTTTGCCACCTGTAGATGTGCATAATATTGTACGACATCCATCACATTCTACCGATCTCTGTGCATGTGAAAAGATGGTTTTGATGGCATAACATCCAGGGCATTTCACATCCATAAAATAACTATTTGGTTTTTGTACAAGTCTTTTTAACTTGTGCTTCCTTTTCTCTTCAGCTGGACTTGGATGAAGAAAATCTTTAGCAAGAGGCATTCTGCAAAAGAATTAAGTTATTATAAAATATAAATTTTAGATTATTTTTTAGATTTATATTATCAAATAAAATGTTCTATAGTACTTTCACGATATGGTGCAATACAATAAATAATTATATTTTGATTTGAAATTTATATGTCTTCAATTTTTAAATAAAAACTAGATTTAACTTGAAAATATAAATATCATGTACTTTATGAAACTTTACTTGTTGGTATTTAGATGCTATATGACAAGTTACAGGATATAATATACACATTCTAGTACTGTTTACCAACGTTTATCTGACATATAATTTCAGTTTAATTTTAACAATCTTTAATTTAATCTATAGACAGCAAGTGAAAAATTTAAACAATTAATATTAAATTATACTATATTCGTTACTCCATTTATATTTAAATAGTTACAATGAATATTATCAGTATGCGAATTGATGCTACATAAGTGTACATACTAATATAATAAAATAAAGTAAAAGTAAATGATTCTTTCTGTTATACTCATATAGAATATAATTTAATATTTAGTCTGACACCCTTACTTACGTAATTACTTTCGTACTTCGCTTTAAATTCAATAATCACACTCTTCACCACGTGTTTCTGCAACAACGTTATGAACTGAAAAGGACACGAACCGACTGATTTTACACGAGCAAATTCCCTATTAATGATTTACTGTTACCAACTAATTAAATTTATATTACTCAGTTGTAAAAGAAACTAAAAGGTAATATAGTCTGTCCAACGAGATAAGGTAGTAAATATAAATAGGATTTGATTGCAATTATTGGCTGCCGACTAGTGACATTCGAGTGTTACGCAAAATAAAAATGACGAAATTTTCTGGGGCTTTTGCTAGATTAAAGTTAGATATAAGTTTAGTTCTAAAATAGAGTAAAATTAAAAATACTTATTAATATTGTTTGCAACACTTTTTTGTGATATTTTGTTCATTTAAATAACCCTTTCAACATATTAAAGTTTAAAAAAAATCAGAGATACTGACCAAATTGCTAACTATTACCAAATATTTAATATATTTCTAGCCAATTTTTTGAGCGCTGCAGTCAAGAACAAATATTAAAACGGAAGCATATCTAACATATATATGATTTCAGTCTCTAAACTTCATAGGCCATCTTGTGCATTGTTCAATTTAACTGTGTAAAAGTATTGCTTATCATTTCGTTTTGAAATGTCAAAACTTGGTTGACTGATATCATCGAATATCCACGTCTTTAACGCGAACGATTATCATAAAGCGACTGCTGTCAAGCACTGTGACGCACGTAGTTGAAGGATCACATACAGATTTTGTGTAACAAAGAACTTTTCAATATCTTTTATTAACCTTGGCCTGGTCATCATAATAGTAAGTATCGTCTTCAAAGAAAGTTAAAAATAGTTCGATTTAACGAAAAGTTTAACTACACCTATAAAATAGTCTTTTAAATTGAAATGTTGTTCGCTCTGCGTAGTATATAAAATTTCGTAACATAGTATTTAATTTTTGTCTATTACGAAACTAAAAAGATTTCGATTTCTCGAATTATTTAGACATTTGATTTGATGAATAGGCAGTTAAGATTAAGTGCAATTTTGTAATTGAAGAATACTGTTATACCGTATGGAAATTTCATGGACTATAAATCGTTGGTAACCTATCACTTTCAGATAATGATTGAATAGAAATGAGAACATTATGTGAAGTAGTGAAATTGTATCAAATCACATAATTTATATGGACTAAGATACATTGAGTAATAAAATTCTGTGAATGATTTTGATCTATTCAATGTTGACATGTTGGATCAAATAAGAATGTAAAGAACAATGTACAATGCATCTACTTTATGTTGATACATTATATCAAGAACTGTGTTGATTCTGTGGTTAGTATAACTTTTATCAAATTTATGTTTTTAAAATAAAATTTGAAAATTCATTATGTTTTACATATATGTACATAAATTACAATATAATATAAATATTTAATTATAAAATTATATTAAATGTAAAAGTATATTAAATTTAATATTAGAACTTTTAATATTAAAGAATATGCATGAAACTTTAATCCACAATATTTATCATTTCAGTACACATTGTTTTGGCAATTTAAATTACAATAATGAGTAGTGAAAATTTACAAGAACATCTATATCAAAATACTGAAGATATGGAGCCACCACCATCTTTGTCTACTTTCCAAAATTTTAGTCATTCATGCGTAAATGTATGGATGGAGAAAATGAATAAAGGAATACTGTCATGTACCCATTTTAATGAGCATTGGAGAGTCTGGGTTCCACGGATATATAGTCCACAACGAAATACCAATTGTCTAGATTGGGTTTTTGATGAAGAAGCAGCAAAGAAAGTACTTTTTAATACTTTAAAAGAATTTATTTGTAATGGAGATCCAAATATTGTACTAAAAGAACTAAGTCAAATGGATAATGTGATATGCGGTAAAGTGTTCAAAATGGGTGAGGCTACATATAGTTGTAGAGAGTGTGGTGTGGATTCAACATGTGTCTTGTGCGCAGATTGTTTTAAGCAATCAGCTCATCGTAATCATAAGTATAGAATGGGTACTTCTAGTGGTGGAGGATTTTGCGATTGTGGAGATATAGAAGCTTGGAAAAAAGAACCATTTTGTAACACACATTTAGCTGGAATACAAGCTAAAGAATCTCGTGGAAATAAATTACCTGGAGATATAGCAGAAAGAGCAGTAATAACTTTTGAGGCAATATTAAGATATTGCCATACAATGTTATCTTTGGAACATACAATTGGATTACCTCCTGATTTGTGTTCTAATAATACAGCGGATGATGATTATTGTATAGGAGATTATTGTACAGTTCTTTTCAATGATGAGACTCATACATTTGATCAAGTAATTAGTACTCTTATACGTGTTATGCATTGCTCACAAAGAGATGCATTAGAGTTTGTAACAAGTGTTGATAGGGATGGTAGAGCTGTTGTAAAATGTGCAGAATTCCATGAGTGTAAAGAATTACAGAATGATATTGAGAAATTCACATCGCGACATAGCAATCGAGCATTAAAAGTACTTGTAGTTCATGCTCATGTAATTGCTCACCAAATATTTGCTATGTTACTTTTACATTGGTTACAACAATTTATAAATCCCTGTGAAAGTTTTAGAGTGCTTTTCAGTAATGTTGCGCTCAATACAAAATTACCAGTTATTTCCATTGTAGAAGGTATACTTATGAAAGATTCACAGTTATGGAAATCTGCAAGAACAGCATGGCACAGATTACTAATGTCTGGAATGCTTATGGAATATGAAAGCAAAAGAGCTCTAGCGATTGTTTTTACATATAATTATGGTTCTATTATGAAAGATTACATAAGAGATGATCATGATCATTCATTTTCTATTGTCTCATTCTCTGTACAATTATTTACAGTTCCAACATTAGCGCATCATCTTATTGCACATCATGATGTACTGTTTATCTTATTAAACACGTTTATTTCGGAAAGTTCACGAAGATGTAATGCAGCAGGAAAGTTGGAATTTGAAAGAGATACTCCTAATACTTCATTTAAAAGAGCTCTATATATGCTCCAAGATTTACGATATTTACTAAGCTCCAAGCCAGATGTTTGGACTGATGAATTAAGAAAAAGCTTTTTACAAGGACTTTCACTTTTGCTCACATTACTTAGCAGTATGCAATGCATGGATTCTGTAGTGAGACAAGTTGGTCAGCATATGGAATATGAACCTGAGTGGGAATCTGCATTTAATTTACATATTAGACTATCTCCAGTTATTAGTCTTGCATTACAATGGTGTGGTTCAGATCAAATTGTTCTAATAAAAGCTTTTCGGTTAGTTTTAAGAAAGCTATATGAACAGCCAGGACATGAGATTGGTCCACCTCAAGTGAGAGAATTAGCAGATCATAGTGCAACATGTCTCCAATATGATGTATCATCTGAACCAGTATCTATACATCTCCCACTTTCCAGATTTTTAGCAGGTCTTTTTCCATATCTTGAAATGCATGACTTACATTTTCAGTGTGCAGAGTTTATCAATCATACAAAGCCAACATTAGAACAGATCATAGAACCGGTATTAGCAACTCAAGTAATGATTGCACAAGTACATAGTGGTATGTGGAAGAGGAATGGATATTCATTGTTGAATCAGTTATATTTTTATCACAATGTTAAATGCCGTTCAGAAATGTTAGACAGAGATATTATCTTGCTTCAAGCCGGAGCATCTTTAATAGAAAGTAATGAATTTTTGATCCATGTTTTAAATAAATTTAATCTTTTACAATGGGCAAGTTCAGACTTTGATGTAAATGCTGTCAAATATCTTGAAGATGAAAGTATCAGGCAAACTTTAGTTGAAGAATTTCTAGGATTACTTATAACAATAATAGGAGAAAGATATGTACTTGGAGTTGGACAAGTTACTGCTGATGATATTTTGAAAAAAGAAATCATTCAACAATTATGTATTAAACCTCTTTCTCATTCAGAGCTTAGTAAAACATTATCAGATGATACATATTTGGAAACTGAAATGGAAAAGGTAATACAAGATATTGCAGATTTTAAAAAACCTTCACAAGTATCAGGAGGGAAAGGCGTATATGAACTAAAACCTCACTTATATTCGGAATATAATGTATTCTTTTATCATTATACAAAAGAGGAAGTAAGTAACTCTGAAGAAACACAACGAAAACGAAGAAAAGCTTTAGGAGAATTACAATGTTGTCCACCTCCTAAACTTCCTAAATTAACAGAAGTATTTAGTTTAGTAACTAATTTATTACAATGTGATGTTATGTTACATATTATGCAAATTGTATTAGAAAGAGCACTTAATTGTAAACCTCGTAGATTTTCAGAATCACAAGTACATAAAATTTTACATCTTATTGGGTATGCTCTTCAAGAACAAGAATCTGGTTATTATCCTTTTTTTGCTTTTACAACAAGGGCTGCAAAGTGGAAAATCTATAAATTGTTAGAAGGTTTATCTAGTACTCCACGTATAGAAGCTCATAAAGATTTATTAACATGGATTTTAACAAGATACAGAGAAGTTGCTGGTAATACTCCAATGGATGTTAGTACAACACCTACTGCATCACGTACAGAAAATGTTGAAACTGATAAAGAATGGAGAACAAAAATGGCAGCAGAAAAACGAGCAAGAATAATGGCACAAATGGCTGCTATGCAGAAACATTTTATGAAAAAGAATGCTGAATTATTTGAAGAAGCAGCTTTAGATGTGAATAAATCTAATGACCAAGACTCTAGTATGAATTCAAAAAAATGCCCTCAAAAAATACCTGTTGCTGTTGGTATTGGACAAACATCCAGAATATCCGGTGAAGAAACTTATAAAACTTGTATTTTGTGTCAGGAAGATCAAATTGTAACAGCAGCTGGTCAAGCAATGGTGTTAGCTGCATTTATTCAACAATCTACAGTTCTCTGTCAACACAGGGCTAACACTAATGAACCTGATCCATTATATCTTTCTGCAAAGCTCGGTGCATCACCACATATTGGTACTTGTGGTCATGTAATGCATGTTAATTGTTGGCAAGAATATTTTAACAATGTTCTTGCAAAAGAGAATAGAAGACCATTCCGTTTGCGACAACCGGCAAGTTTTGATGTGGAGAAACATGAATATCTTTGCCCACTTTGCGAATGTCTCAGTAACACTATTTTACCTCTTTTACCAGCTTTAAGAACATTACAACCAACTCCTCAAAATCAACCTGAACTTGATTTTCGTACATGGTTGGAGGCTTTAAGTATTACAATGCAAGTTAGATGTGGATTAAGTGATAATTTACATAGACCAAAATGTATTCAAGACGAACACGATCCGACATGTCGGTATTGCATAATGCCAGTTCCATGTCATATACAAGCTATTCGTAATCAACTTGGAAATGTAGAAAATATGTTTGAGTTAAATTATAATCAAACTGGTCCATCCATTTCAGAAAATTTAATATCTACAATTCAACATTTTGCACAAGCAATATACACAAAAGAATTTGGCACCGAACCAGATGAAGATGATGAAAGAGTACCATTATTAGCATGGAAATCAACAGCATACAGTATTCATGCTATAGAATTTCTTCTCCGTGACATGAATAAACCTTTATTAGGTGCTTTATCATCTAGACAAAGAGACAGTCTAGAAGGACTTGCAAGAATTTCTGCTGTATTGGGATCTAAATGTCAATTACGTACTAGTACAAAAGTGACATGGACAGATAGGGATATTATCCAAAATAATGCAATTTCTCTTTTAACTCTATTGTTAAAAACTTCACCTGAAGGCCCAAGTATTTTCGATTGGGATCCATTTGGAATGCTTATTCCTTTAATTAATTCATTTCCTAGTCTTTTTTGTACAAGCTTTAAGGCTGTACCATCAATCATTACTGGTGGGATATTTGAATTTTATGCCTTGCAGCTTATATTTATATCCCTAATAGTAAAAATATTATTAACATCAGACTTTAATGAAGAGATGGATGTAGATAACCCAGAGACAACTGAAAATACATTCTCCGAATCTATCTTAACATTGGCTCAAGTTTTAAACATTAATGTTGGCACTCAAGTAGTTGCTAATATATGGAGACGAGTCACAAATGCTTCTTTGCCTTTTCTTAGATGTTGTGCTCTCTATTTTCATTACATATGTGATGTTCCAGCACCAGAAGAACTAACTAAAATAGATGGAGCTACATATGAAAATATCTGTGCATATTTGGGATTACCGACAACATGTGATGAATTAGTAAAGCCAAATTTAGATATAATTATAAAATTAATAAATATTTGGAAAAGTCATCCCACTGTTCAAATGCATCTATCTGGTGCTAGTACAGTCACAATAATAAAAGAACCTTTGAAAGTTAACAGATTAGTGGAGCTTCCAGAAGATTATAGTGAGTTGATAAACATGATATCGTCGTTTACGTGCCCAAATAGCGTCCGTGAAGATTCTAAAACACCGACGCTGTGCCTAGTATGTGGCGAAATGTTATGTTCTCAAAGTTATTGTTGTCAATTTGAATTGAACGATGCACTGGTCGGTGCGTGCACATATCACGCAAGTAAATGTGGAGCTGGAGTAGGATTATTCTTACGAATACGAGAGTGTGAAATTCTTTTCCTAAGAATCTCGAATCGAGGATCGTTTGCTTGTCCGCCTTACCTGGACGAATATGGCGAAACAGATCAAGGTTTACGAAGAGGGAATCCACTTCGACTGTGTCATGATAAATACAGGCAACTGAATCAAATGTGGTTAGGGCATGGGCTATATGAATCCATATCAAGGGCTATTGAATCTTCAAGTAGTCCTATGTCAACCCGGTGGCAGCATCTATAACCATTCTAGGATTTTTATGCTCTAGCCTGGACATTTAGTT
The DNA here is from genome assembly GCF_000188095.3 of Bombus impatiens. Classification (NCBI taxonomy): domain Eukaryota; kingdom Metazoa; phylum Arthropoda; class Insecta; order Hymenoptera; family Apidae; genus Bombus; species Bombus impatiens. The sequence goes on along the minus strand of NT_176893.1, from coordinate 36,599 downwards.
ATGGATACTAAATCTATATTTAGCAGAAGCAGTCATAGCAATAAATACTATGATTGTTAATTATCTGTTTGATCATCGAAAGAAACTGATGAAATTATTTATTTTGATGATACAGTGTGGATGGCTTTGTATATTTAAAATGATTGGATGTTATTCTCGTTGCAATGTCCTTTTAGATTATTTCAGAGTTTACGGAATTTTCTATTATTGTGTAAATTAAATATAAATTTCTTATAATTATTGATAAATGTATGAATATTGTTGCTTGTAGAAATTAGTTTGTAATATTATTTGAATAATTGTCACATTGTTTACAAAATTCTAGGATCATATGAACAATCGAAGTTGTATAAATGGAAAAAGTTTCTGTATTAGCTATTTTAAAATACTACTAATGATAAACATCACTTTTTGTGTCATTTCACATAAATTTCATAAAATACATTAAAATCATTTTATGTTATAAATTGTTAAATGCTTAAAAGAATCAAGTATATACAAATTTGAAAGTTATTGCAGTAATTAAATATTTATTTCAGTTTTAGAATTTCTTAATCAGCAATGCAACACATACACACACACATAGATAAATGTTGAAAAATCATAAAATATTAAAATTATTTCCGTAAATTCAAATAAATACTGTGACATAATATTTGTTTTCTCATTGCTAGTCTTTTAGTTTATTTGACATGATAAAATATATAACTTGACGACACCTGCATCTTGCATAAGATTAACTTTTTTATATTAATTAAATTAGTTTCTTTTACATCTAATATTGCAATGAGTTAACTTGTATATTGTACAGTTACTTAATATAAATTTATTTATGTATAGGTTTATAATATATTTACATACGATATATATAAATATTACTTATATTCTGGATCAGTTCAGTAAGTTTAGAATCCTTAATTAATAATACCGCCAGAAATTGCAATTATAATTATTTTCAATTTTGCTTATATGCAATAAGTTTTAACAAATAGCATTAGTATTTGTAATGACATTTAAGACGTTTTAATAACGATTTTATTATTAATAACAGAGTCGTTATCATTTATCTTTTTTTTTTTTGGAGTGCAATATGTACTTGTTTTATCTAATTAAAAGTATGCAGTAAACGTTAATAATAGCAAAAAGATATTTTACATCCGCGAATATTAAAAAATTTTGTTTTAACGAATTATTTATATATTTATAATAGATTACTTTATGTTACATTACAAACATTTTCAATTTAATTAGTGAGAAGAAATGTTCAGTTTTGTCAATTATGTATAATATCTGATAATACATATACGTATTGACATTGACTAAGTATAGTATAGATCCATCACTCAATATACCTTTGTGTCATGTTTCCAGGGCTGCAGAGTTCTTTTACCATTTTATTATCGTTTCCAGTGTTATCGATTTAGTGTAGAATATTATTAAAACGTTTGTAGTGGTTGGAATTAAAACAAAATTTTATTATGAAATCATTGATTAACTATTTACTATGTATGATATAATATGATTAAGTATTTACTATAATCGATAATGTCGCATGTGACTCGAAAATGGTACAGCGGTCAATCAGGTCAGGTGACCCGTGACTCGTGAACTCGTGGACCATCTTCGTGACAGTCTTGATTCCCAAAATGTAGGACGCGAGACACGACATGACACGAAAAAAAATTGTATCTGTATGCCAGGTGTATCCTATATTGATTCTGTACTTCCTCCGTAACTTTCATTGATTTCAGTCATTTTTAGTCGAAGACTTCATAAATATTGAGCACGTATGAGGACATCTGTCTTTCAAGTCAATTGTAATCGACTGATTCAAATGTGCACTGTACCTTGATTATGGGATTAATATAAATAAATGATAAATAGGTTTCGGTTTCAAATAGCTACAAATAGCTTTATACGTAGCTTTTTTCGTCATGTTTCTTAATTTAAAAATATGTAGTCGAAATTAATCAGCTTTATCAGTCACTATATAGGAAAGGTATGGTTTTTATCACAGAGGACTGTGGTTTCTAGGAAGATACAAGCATTCAACCAGTTTCATCTTTTTTCTAATGCGTTAGACATTTCATTTTTCTGAATGATGATATTAATATCCAATACCACTGAAACAGCTGGATAACACAATGAACTAAATTTTCTGTATCAAAGCAATGAAATAAGAGGTAATTATATTTACAAAATCAGCATCTTCATCTGTTAGTTTTAATATTCAATACAGTAGTGGAAACATAGAAATAAAATTCCATAAACATTGGAATAAATAGAGATTACAGAGGCAGCCTAGTGATTAACCTTCTAAGATAATGTGCATGATGAAGTTTTATAAAATTCAGAAAATGTATGACAACAATAATTTTTTGTTTCTCTTTAAAGAAGAAGAGAAAAAAGAAAAACCTTATTAAAGAAAAGCATAACGTTTCTAGAAAATTCGTTAATATATTTCGATATTAACACATGTGAGAAAATGCGCAGTCGCAGAAGAAAGTAGAGGGTACTATACTCGGCCGACAAGGGAATGGGTTGCAGTGTTGCGTAGTAGGAAGGAAGATTGTTTTATTGGTAGCAGGATTTGTTTTTTAATCTTATGAGAGGAATCAGTACGATGATGAGTGACACCGGTTCACGTATCTACGTGCGCTGTGTGAGCACATTAATGGAAAATGTCAGGACTAAGTGTACGAGCGGTGATAATGAATTGTGATCCTAGTAGTTGTCCTCGTTTGACAAAAGAATCCTTGTCGAGTGTCCGTCTCTTTCCTGGTCGTTTACGTTGGTACTCGGTAATACCGGTCTATCGATACGGTCAACCGTGGAATGGCAGCAGCCTTAAAAAAGAATCATTCACGCAGAAGGTTGGCCGCCCTAACATTTCTTTCGAATATTTCTCTCGATGGCAGCCACCGCGATACCAAATTAGCTGTTCTATCGCGGAATAGTGTTGCTCATGCACGTACCCTAAGTGATAGTCAGGCTCATCAGGTTGAAGTTCGTCAGGCTGATTTGACTGTTTCTACTGAAGAAGTTGTCGATGACTCTACAGAAGAGCATTTAATATCCTCATCTGCAAAGCAAACAAGCTCTCCGCAATTAGTGCCAAAAAGTGGTGAACACAATTCATTTAGTTCAAATTCTGACGGGATACTGACTCCTGCGAAGGCAGCAGTGGCTGTTTTCTTAGAACAAGAAAGAAATTATCCACAGCTCTCTACTGGATTTCATAGTTCATTCAGAGAACGGTAAACAATTGTTTGAATTCCTTTAAATGTAACCTATACTCTGTTCCACCTTACCAAAGATATTAGCTTTAGGTTTGATTTTTTGTAATTTCGCAGTTTGTATATGTGAGGTGTGTGTATTTACAGAAACTAAATCATCGATTGTTTATATTATAAAGATTTCCTTCAGTTGTTTTGATGTTCTTTATGAGATAAAAAGTAAGATAAATACTACTTAGAGATGTTCATAAATATTACATAAACTTTCTTACATATAAATAATTAAATTGTTGATTTTATTATATACCCTTATTGAATTAAATAAATTGTTTTATATAACTAGAATAATAATTGATATAATTATTCATTTCTAATAAAATTTATAATTATTATAATTTTCAATATTTATGATTATTATCTATATGTATGCAATTAAAGAATAAATTTTAAATAACAAATTAGAATTCTATTAAAAGTTATGTAATATACAATGCTTTTATCAAAATAATCTTCTTTTTTATTACATAGCTATTTCTTACAATTATTATAGTTAATATTCTATATTCAATGTGTTATATATTTTGTAATATACTTAATAACATGTCTTTCATTTTTATCATTTTTAATGTTTTGTACATTAGTAGTAATCTATATCAGTATTGATTTTATTGATTTTATAAAACAAGTAGGAAATATATTCATTAAAGATAAGAAAAAGATAAGAAGAATGTAAAAGATACAACATAAGGATATATAGAGAGAGCAGCACATTTAACTAGTATTTGCCTTATTTTTCAAAATAATATTAAATAAGTTATATATTGGAGTGATATGACTTCAATAGTATAAAGTCAAAGTACCAAATGTTCAATGTTGTAGTTTATTTAAAATTATTATAATTTTCTCTACATATAAAATTAACATTTATGTACATTAGATGATAGATTTAGAACTAATAAAATCTATATTCCATGTAATATTCATTCAGTAATAACATTTTGTGCAATATTCATATATTATTAAGAATAGAAAATATAAGGTATTTATTTCTGTTTCTTAGTACTGGCACAACTGGCAGTGAATATTCTTTACCTGAAAGGCGAGTTGGTTCTTTACAATATAAAAAGCGTATAACTCATCAAACATCAACTCTTTCGGAAGATATAAAGCATCAATATAACAGTTCCAATGAAAGTATTGGTTCTTTACGTTCAAAACCACAATCCTCAAAATCAAAATCAAAGACATCAAATAATATACAATCTGGTTCTGCAAATAGTGGCATAATACCAGAAGTTACAAGAGAATTGCGTTTAATGCAACGACCTGTAAATGGTTATAAGTTTGGAGATGATAGATTGGTTTTGGTTTCTAATAAACGTGTGCCATTTCTAGTATTTTCTGCTCTTCCATATAATAAAGGACAAAGATCTAGTTGGTAAGATAAATATAATAAAAATTGAATAATGCTATATTTAAAATACATAATATTTCTTGTAGTATAGTATAACTATAGATCTTTTCTTCTTGTAGGTCTGAATTGCGTAAAGACACAGGACGAAGAAAAAATATATCTTCACAGAGACCATTATCAGCAATTAATGATAATATTGACCCTTTTGGTTTATTGGGAATAGAGCGTGCTAAAGACGGCCAGGTATTTAATTAAATAATACAGGGTGATTCTTTTACTAGTTAATTCAAAAGCATTGTTATTATAGTGATAATATTATATTGTTTTATATGATCTGTTATAAGAAGCTGATATTGGAGAATGTCATTCACAGTCTGATTTGCAACACTGCTTTTGTTAACTAACAAGATCACCTTCTATATGCAATGAACTTTAAATTCCTTAAATTTTGAATATTTTTAGGAAATATCTTATGGGCAGTTGCTTGTCCCATCTAGACAGTTTCAAAAGGACAAAAAGTTACATTTTAGTGATAATGAGGCAATAGAACTTATACCTAACAAACATCCTGTAGTTTCAAGGTATTTATTTTGTGTAATTACTTAATATATTTCCACTTTTGTCTAGTATTTTATCCCCATTTCGTAAGTACAAATATTTTGTAATATTATATTACATAATTTTGAAAAAATTTTCCATATAATATAGTATTTTTATATATTTCCTGTTTCACATATTTTCATTCATCTTCCATATTTCACTTATATATTCTCACAGAATATGCATTGCACAATTTTTTTTTTCTTGTAATGAAACTTTTCAACCATATTTTGCAGGACAAAAACTATTACATGGAATGTGGATCACTCTAAATGGTAAAACATATAAGCATATTGTACTAAAAAAAAGATTTATATTACAATTGTATACAGTAGAAAATATGAAGTATAATTTATATTGTTAATTAATTTGGCATAGACAATTCTTATTAGTATATAACTATGTATATCTTTTTCAACACTAAATACATAGCACATGTATTATAATACAGGATTTGTATGATTAGTTTCAAATAAAAAAATATGTTTATTATACATATAGAAAAAAAATCTTTATTTGAGTGATAATTGAATTTGTATTGCTATTGTTAATGAAAAGTAATTACTTTTGTGTGAATATTATATCTTTAATAAAAATAGAAACTTTCATTTTAGAATTGGTGAATAGATAAAATATTTGCGTATCATCATTAATATACATATCATATACATTTTCATTTATATGTACATTTATATGTTCATTTATATACATATAATCATCTTTAACGCATATATGTTAATTAATTTTTATTAGTTATTCTTAGATTTATTATGCCGTATTATGTATAAAATATTTGATGGTTATAACAAATTACACGTGCTTGTTACTTTTCCATGCTGTGCTTTGTACATTGAAACCTTTTCCAGGTGTTTATCATATGATACAGCTACATATCGTACTCAGCATTTAACGCCCGAATCTCCACCACTATCTTTTAATGCTGATTCTAAAGGTATAGTGTATAAATCATTTGAAGTAGTAAACAAAATAATATATGATAATGAAATATTTCTCTTTGTAATTATAGCTTATGATTGGGATGAGCAATCATTACAATACAATCCTAATTTGTTGGATGATCCGGAACTCATAGCTGGAAAACATAGAACACTGCTTACATTTACATCATACATGGTATATATACATATTTTATAAGCTTGTGATATAATGTACAATAATATATTTTTTTGTAACTACTTATTTTTTATATAGGCATCAGTTATCGATTATGTAAGACCATCTGACTTAAAAAAAGAATTGAATGACAAATTTAAAGAAAAATTTCCGCATATACAACTTACCTTGAGTAAATTAAGAAGGTTAGTATTAAAAAATATGACGTTATCTATAAGTATGTAGTACTTTTTATGCGATATTTATTTATATATTACAATGATATATACCTATAGCTTAAAACGAGAAATGAGGAAAATAGCAAAAATGGAATATGGTATTGATCTCCTAACAGTAGCAATGGCTTATGTATACTTTGAAAAACTTATTCTTCGAAATGTTGTTACGAAACAAACGCGGAAATTATGTGCTGGTGCATGTTTGCTTCTTGCAGCAAAATTGAATGATGTTAAGGGTGATGTCCTCAAATCATTAATAGAGGTATTTATTTCATATGTAAACATATGATATCAATATATTATATTATTATGTGAATCAATATTACATGGGGAATACTTTTGGATTAAAGTTTTATGCGATTTACAGAGAATTGAAAGTGTATTTCGTCTAAACCGCAAGGATTTAATTACATCAGAATTTGCTGTTTTGGTGGCCTTAGAATTTGGTTTACATCTTCCAACATGGGAGATATTTCCACATTATCAGAGATTAATATACGAATCTTGACCTTCTTTCACGACGTTTTTCTTACGTAGGCCCAGAACATTTTCTTCATAAAATTAAAATTTCCGAAACAATTATGAAAAGTACAATACATAGAGTTCTTTTTATATAATAACGTACAAAATTATAAGTAAAAGGGAATAAGAATTTAAAAGCGAATAGATACACTATGGTTACTAACTAATTTGTTATTCTGTAATATCGTAAAAAAATAATATGTTGGTAACAGTTATAAACAGCTTGATAGGCATGAATAATTTCAGAAGGGATATTACAAAATATTTCATTTTTTCTTAATATGACTATTTACAATAAGTGAGCTTTAATAATACGAAGCTCTTATATGATAAAGTTGTTTAATACTTCGTAAATTTATAAACATGCGTATTTGTAATTAGAGTAATTGAACGGAATGGTGGAAATTGCTGCATTGTGTGTTATTATGCGTAACAAGCTGTAAGAATTACAAATAACAGTGTATACTTTTGAAACATTGTAAACACTTAAATATGTTCAAATCTTTTAAGTACTTATATAATTTTTAATTTGTTTTTAATGGTCAAAAAATTACGTTATGCATAGTACTTAGCGTAGTTAATAATTCCTTTCTGAGACACAATAACTTATACACAAAGATGATGTTAATTATACAATGTTGTAGGTAATCTGACAAACTTATAAAGAGGAAACAACAACTGCTAAGTTTAGAGTCAATAGAGTACTTTTAAATCTTAGAGACAACAGTTATAGTGATTTAACCATATAAATGTAAATGCTTCTTCCAATTTTTATAATGTATAAATGAAATTATGTTTCCGAAGCTTTTAAAGTTCTAAGGTTTACTATAGATATTAAAAAAAGATTTTCGTGCTTTAAAAAAGATGCATAAAATTTTATTGTTTCACGAAAAGTTTATTTTAAAATATATGTATTTAAACATTTAAAGATTTAATATTACAAAATTTCATTGTTGTTTTAAATTGCTTTTAGTTTTGTAATTCTTTTAACATATGATAAATATCTAATTATAGAGTCATTATTTACTGGAAAAAGATAATTATTAAACATCCAATTATAAAAATTAATATTATTGAAAAATAGAAAAATTATAGATGAAACTACCAATGAAGTACTTTGTTTTAAATGTAATGAAAATATTTACGAAGTTAAGTTATACTTTTTCTTATTATTCATTATTTTAATTGCTTTTGCAGCAAACTTGTGATGTTTTAAAATGGTAAATCCCAAACAGTGTCTTATTTTTTTATGTTTGTTGGCTATTAATAGGATGAATAGGAGAAAAATTGGCAAATATATTATATATTATTAATTAATATATTGTATATTATATATATATTATTAGATATTTGACATAAGTGGAATCTTCTTTGAATGAAAACTTAATCGTTTTTTCTTCTTGTTTTCCCATTTTTTTTTTAATCTAGTCAAACCAATTCATAATTCAGTTTAATTGCTTCTGTTTATAGCCTTTAGAGTGGTTCATTTTTATGGATTAAAGTTGGCACAGAAAATGATTGTACAATATTAAGTAATAATAAATTACTGCATGTGCTTAAAGTGCTAATTTTTGCAATCATGAATAACAGTTTGCCAAAATAAAAAAGTTACAATCATTTTCCTAATTCAATTATGTCTTACAACTTTTTCAAAGCATTTGAAATATATGAGATTGTATCTATAATTTAGATTCATGTAAATTATAATATTGAGAAGTATGCACACTAATAATATATATGTTGCTACTTGCTTGATTAAACAAATTACAAAAACCATATTATAAATTATTCAAAATTCGTATGATGTATATCAATATTATCAAGTATCCCTTAAAATGTAAAGTAAAACATCAGAGAGATGCTATAATAAACCCTTTGCATATTTGCTGTAATCGTACTTTGTAAATTTTCAGAGGAATATTTTGCTATAAAATTAACTTTACTCAGATCTTCTTTTATGTTAGCTTTCATTTGCATACATAAAGAAGCACCAAAGTATTTCAGTTCTTTAAATACTGTTTTCACAACAAAATTTTGTTGTGCATGCTTTATCATAGAATTTTACTTGTAAATTTAAATTTTGAAATATGTGTTAGCATTAAATAATATGAAAAGGGTACTTTTATAAAATATGTAGGAATTGTCGGCAGTATTTATAATGTTTTTTATATTGATGTCATATCTTTATATTAACTTTAATAGAGATTGTGTATAAAATTATTGTGTATAAAAATTTCTATTTTAATATATCTTTAGTTTTATTCGTTGATTAATCTGTATTGAATAGTAAATATTTTTTTATTGTTATAAATAGTACAATAATTGTTATAGTATAAAAAAATAACGAGCGTGAAGAAAGCCTTAAAAGTTTTTATTTTTTATGTTAATAATATTTAAGACAGGTTTTGACTGTATTATTTCAAGAGATTGTTATTACGCGTAAAAATATACGCTCAAATTAGAAGAAAATTGTTAAAAAAATTTTTTTACGTGTATTTCTTTCAGTTTACGTATGCAACTGAATGCCAGTAATATATAATTCAAATCAGTACATATCTTAAATTTTCATAATTTTCATAAATCTATAGTGTTCATCCTATATTAATTACATAACTTAATTTTTTTTAGAAATTACAAGAAATTGCAGAAAATTTCATATAAATACTGCTTTTTATCGAAGGAGGTTTATTTGTACAAAAACATAAAGGCTAAATGTTAAATTGTCGTATGTATGTATTTTCATTGTACATAAAAAGTTATGTGTACAAACTACATTTTTGTAATGCTATTGCTGTTAAATTTTAATTATCGTAATATCGAATTTCCATATTGTGTTTTAGTAGACTTTTCGGATATCGATTCGCAGGATTTCATCATTGTAAGGACACGTTACTGGCAAGGATTATACACTCTTGATTTTCAGAATTGAGGGTTATTATCTTTTAATCTATTTTTATTAATCTATTTTAATCTAATTTATTAATCTATTTATTATCTTTTAATCTATTTTTATCTGTTAATTCTAAATATTTATAGTATGATTGATTATCGTTTTTTAATGACTATCATGGAAATGGTAAATCATTATCCTTGTCTGTAACAATAAAGCAATGTTGTGATTTTCATTACGAACCAATATATTTAGTGAGATTTAGTAATTAGGTTATAGATGTAGATACATATATATATATATTATACATATTATATACAATAATTTCACAGTCAAAGTGGACTTCTCCCACAATTCTTTATTTCTAGTTTGAATTAAAGTTATTCGGGTATCGTTGAGCATAGTTTCAAGTTTGTGCCATTATTAATTATTTACTTTACATAACTTTATTTAAGTTGGGGAACAATTATAAATATTCGTGTTTGTTCAATTTGCTTTCATCCTCGACTGATTTGAGTAAAAATATTCGAGATGTGTTGTATATAATTCTTAACATTAGACTAAGTGATGTAGTTTTATATCATAAAATATCATGTTCAGGGTAATTCGATTGAAATCATTGAAGATCCTTTGACTGTTTGTTATTCGATACTTTTAAGTTGGTTCTCCCAAAGTTAGTTGAAATGAACATAGTCTACTACAATTGTGAACTTCCGCATTAATACATCAAATATTGTACATACTTATTATTGTACGTACTTATGTATCTTATACATGTCCTGTGTGTGCGTGCTCACGTGAATATTTATTTATACTTGTACAGAGTGATAGCATTAAGACTGAAAACTTAACGAAACCAGTTTTCAGTTTCCTCTTTCGATTTTTCTTAATCAGCGTGAAAAACTCCCATCATGTAATAGTTAGCCGGTAGAATTATGAATGGAAATCTAGAAGATGACGGACTTTGATACGACATACATTTATAAATGACGATTTGGTAGATAATGAATTAAGATTTGACCAATGGATCAACGATTTCAAAAGTATCTGTTCATCAGAGATTTCTATATACATACACATACACATATATATATACACCTATGTACCTACTTACGCAAAGTAGTCCTTTACGTTATGTGATATAGTTTTTATTTGCGTAATGCTAAAAAAAGTATTCGTATTAACGTTTAATTTATTACAGTTGCAAATGATCATTCTTAATGTGCTACATCAAAATGCTTTGTGAGATCGCGAATATAATAATGCTGTGATTACTTAAAGAAGAAATCGATCGAATCTCAGTCGCTCACAAATTTAAAATGGTCGTTTTATTTCGATTTCATACTATAATCAACATTGCTCTTTGCGAACTCTTTCAGTGACAGTTTTTGGTAAGCGCGACAGGTGAAACTTCTTTATAAAATTATTTTCTTCCCACGGCAAGCATAGGTAAGATAACAATGAATGTATACAAAATATTTAAATTGTGTAACGCAAATTATGCTTATCACATTTCGATCAGCTGTTTTTACTGATTCACTGAAGAAGTTATTGGAAATAACATCTGAATTGTATGCACTCACGGTACGAGTCAATTGCAAGATACTTTATCACATTACAATATAGTATCATAGGATGTTGTAAACAGCGATTGATAGTTTGTGTACGACTCTTTTAAGATAAATTGGATAACGAATGTATAAATACAAATAAAATTTGAAGAAAGATATTTAAAAGCTGTGTTAAAAATTTTAAATAGCTCCCTAATTTAAATTTTTCCCACTTTAAACCCTTTTTTTTCTTGCCTTCTAAAAAAAAACTTTTTACCTCTATATATGTTTATTTAATATTAAACACGATAGTACTGAAGTAATTTCAAACTCAAGACATTTTTGTTTAACGAATTATTTTAACGCGATGACGAAACTTCACGCTAGTCGGACGTGCGAATCGCAGTTGGCTAACGCGAAAAGAACGCGCGAAGATGTAAGGAGGAAGCGCACAGACGCGAGTCTTCAAAGCGTGCCGGTGCCCACGCGCGAAAATCCATCCGGAAACGCCACTTTATGTCCTCTTCGCGATGGTTCAGAAATTAACTTTCCTCGCGTTCATACTGGAATATTGCCCACGAAAAGTTTTTAATGATTTCGCAGACAATTACAAGTAAAATTACTTTGGAGGATTTTCGTTAGCTACCTTTACAGGGTTCACTTTTCAAATAAGTTTGAAAGAACAAATACCAAGGTTCGCGTTTACATTAAGTAACTGACTACTAAAAATGTTACAAAAGATTAACTTTATATAAGAAAAACTGAGATAAAATTATATCGGTTGTAAGCGAAGAGGCACAGATGTTTCGTCGCGTTCTACGCAACATCTACAACGTGTCATGTTATCTTGTTGTATATCGAGGAGCAGAAAATTCTTGTCTCATATGTGTTTATTCTTAACTGTCCTGAAATAACAATAACTTCTAACTGTTTCTACTAACAGGTATAACTTATCTGAAAGTTTATTTGATATGTGGTGATTTGAAATTTGGTGATTCGGAGATTTTTGCGAAACACATGTTCGATGTCGTGTGTCTCTCTTTCCTCCTTGAAGATAAGATTTATACAGGGTGGTTGGTGACTGGTGGTACAAGCGGAAGGGGGGTGATTCTACGAGAAAAAAGAAGTCGAAAATATAGAATAAAAATTTTTTTAAATTTTTTTTTTAATTTTTCCATCGAGACAACGATCTACAGTGAGATCCGTTATAACGAGACGTGATAAAGCGAAAATTCAAAGTCGATTTTCTCGAAAACAAAGCCTCAAACGAAAAATTGTTATTCTATATTTTCGACTTCTTTTTTCGCGTAGAATCACCCCCTTTCCGCTTGTACCACCAGTTACCAACCATCCTGTATATGTTTGAAGAATTGTTTAGTTTGAAACTTTTCCCTAGCGTCGGAACATGTTCTGCGACACTTGTGATTTTGGTCAAGGATTTGGTGGTAACAAATAAATAAGTGAATAGTTCGTCAGATGATCGAACAAGACTTCCGTTCGAGTTCACAAACATTTGCAGCAAAGTGGCCACTCCAGAACGAAGGTTCTCGTTTTCGTCCTTTAACGCCATAAGATAGAGAGTCTACTTACTCTTCTTCCTTCTGTTTATCTCTCCTTCCAAAGGTTTCTGCAGTAGAAAATCTTAGACGAAAAATATTTCAACGCGATGTTAAAAAGCTCTATAAATCTAGTCGTCTGAAGGAATAAGCTTAACCGTTTCAATGTTAAAATTATTTCTTGCTTGTTAATATAATGATTAAGTAATCTATGTATTTGTGAATCAAACGAATTTAGACTTAAATTCAATTCAAATCAAATTCAATATAAATTTAAATTTTAAGAAATAATTTCATATTAATGTCTCTCTAATTGTATGAACATCGTAAAACACGCTTCATGAGGATATCATTTATATTTTTATATTTTATGTATTTTTTGTAAATTATGAAAGAGAAACATGCGGCATCAGCGGGACGTGAATTACGATTTTACTTTTTCGCTTGTAATTGAAACTGTCTCAGAAAGTAACCACCGTCTTATTATGGGGCGCATAACTGTCGCGTGCGACGGACAGGAAGTGAGCCGTAAAACCTATTTGTCGGCTTCTCCATACACACTTTCCCGTGCTTAGTCGTACCTCTTTCCTCCGTTCCAAGCTTCTAGCACTTAAATCCTCTCCAGATTACAGGTTTCCGTAGATTTACGTGAAATATTTATGAAAATATTTATAAAAAACAACGATGAATTATAAGAAGCCAATTGATCGAAATAGAGACCTATGAGAATTTATTACAATTTGTATACTTGAATTTTATAAAAGAATATAAAAATGCTTTATTATTATTTTAACGTCATATTTATATTTTCAGTCTGGATGAACATGTGTTTCTTGCTTTTATTTATCAAATTTCTTTTTAGGAATATAAATTCCTTCTAGGATAGTGACGATTGAGCCTAATTAGGTATTTAGGATTAAAAGGAAAACGATGAATAGAGCGTTAAGTCTACCTAATCACCGAAGAGAAAACGGTTGAATACCGAAAGGACGTAAAATTCTCAGAGACCGCCTGCTGACGAAACTTGAAACTGATCTGCTAGCAGGCGCGAAACTTTATTACTGAATAGAGATTACAGTATTTCTCATGGTGATAGTAATACTATCGTTTACTTAATTCCCCAGATGGTGAGCATCAGTTAAGATCGATATACATATAATTGTGAAGTACATTCTAATAGATTAAATATTTTAATATTTTATATTCAAGAAATATCAAGTATCGTATAAATATACGAGCATTATTTTGTGGAAGGAAAATGTTAAATAAATTTCGCGTTTATCTTTTAAAGGAAAGAAATGCACGAAGAAAACTTGTAGCATCTGTTGGTTTGCAAGAAAACATTTCGTTGTTAGATAAACTGTAGTTCCCAGCAGAACGAATTTCTGTCCCTTTTCGAAAACAGCTGCATCTCTTTACCGAAGTATTCTCTGGCTTTCTTTATTAAGAATTTTTTCCCTATTTTAAATATTATATACAGTTAAAGTTTGGAGTACCCTTTTGGAAATTTCCTGCTGAAATTTCCCTGAAACTTCAAAGTGCTCATCTAAAAGTTCTTCTTAAATTCAAATAAAAAAAGAAATTAATAAGAGAAGAAATAATAAAATATCGAATGACATCATTTGTTGACCTTCCAGTTTAGAGGACCAGAATTTAATCCTGTTACATGCAATCACCAAGTATAATCAATTACATAATATGAGTTAGACTTTCGATTTCATTGAAAAAGAAGCAAGAGAGTAAAGACGAAGAAAATATGTTAATTTATATCCACCGAATCTGACAAGTTGGAGTTCGAACTCGGTGATACTCGAAGCGGTTACGATGACACGATCGAGAGACATTACAATACTGTCATAAAATAGGAGGACTACAGGTAGCCGGAGCTGTCAGGTGAAAGCGCGCGCGTTTTGTTGTGGGTATCGCTTACAGTTAATCCACAATCCGGAACCCACTACAATGGTGCGATGACCGGCGTCGTAGGCGGTGAGGGGACGCTTTCTATGCTGTAAAGAAAAAAAGCAAAGCGACGACAGAGGCAAGAGCGGTGGTGGAGGAGAAAAAGGGCACATAAGGGAGCGAGAAAAGCGTAGATTTGTATCTCGCGGCTCTCCGTTTCGTTCCGTTCCTCTTTGACCGCCGACGCACCGCGGACGGATTCTTGATTTTATCTTCTCACTACGTCTCGTCGCCGAGACTCGAGAACAAACTATTAACGGCCGTCTGCTCGCCCGGATTCCGTAATTTATGGTGACGATTCCTCCGTTCTCTTGTACCTAACGACTCGGGCGTGCATCGTTCCTTAATGCGATCGTGTGCTAACACAGCGATTCACTCGGAAGTTTCAAATGCGCCGATCGACCGCGTAAATCCGACGCGCGATCTCACGCTAACTCGCGCATGCCGTATGATTTTTTTCTCTCGGGAATCTTAAATGCTTCCTGAACAGAATCGATTGATTATATTTATTTTTTTTATCGTAAAATGCAAAAAACCTTCTTCGATGATGGTGCGACTTGAGTAATAAGGAAATTTTTGCGTTATTTGTTTATTACTTATTGTATAATTAATACGCCGATATATCTATGTAGATTAATCGAGTCACACAACAGAAGTCAAACTGATCTATATTGGATATAAACATTTAGAATGATTAAACACTAATTATATCCTGCTACTAAAATTATGAAATTTTATTGAATATGAAATTGATCATTTTGGCATCCGTATAACTTAATAGGTAAAAAAGGATCGGATCTACATTTTAAAAAGGACAATCTATTTCAAGTATAGTTCAATCAAACAGTGAAAAAGATTCATATGGAAACATCTACACGAGAGAAATTTTAATTTAAGTGAGTTTAGATACTTTTTCGTTTTATGGTTCTAAACCCTCACTTCGAAAATCAATTTTTGTACAATTCTTTATATTAAATCTCATTTTGTGTACGTTATATTTGACGTTCATTTCGATTCACTAATCTAACACACGATTGTATTGTGGTTGTATATGTATAGATATGTTTCGCAGCCAAGTTGTAGCCAAGTTGGAATTGCATCGACCAATGGGATCAGCGTGGGCGCGGCACTCTTGTGGTGGGAAAAGAGCACTGACCAATGGCAGAGGGAACCGTCGAATGCAGTGATGGATTGCTGCAACGGAGTCGTGTGCAATTCCGAAACGCATCTTCAGTCGTTGCTAAGCTTCAACGCGGAGGACTTGGCTCGAATAGATATTTGTACGAGTTGTTGTGTTTTGGTGACATCGTGCGGTTAAATGATATATTTTCATCGATCGAAAAATGAATTCGATGATAACTATGCCAATGGAATTGCAGCTACAACTGATACAACATCAACAGATGCTCTTCCGTCAACAGCAGCTAGCTCTTCGACGACATAGATCAGGTTAGCGAAAATATTTTTATTTTCATAATTTTACGTTGCGACAAATGCAGGTTGATATAGATATTTCTAACTGTATCAATTTTGCTTCGATATTAGAAATTTCGTATTAAAATTTGACATTTGATGTTGATCGAATCTTTATTATGTAGTAGTTATGTATGTACCTCTTTGAGAATGATTAAACTTTTATCACTGTACTTTTTAAGAATATAATCTTCAGTACCGTTTGATACTGCGAATTATAAAAAGAGTATCATCTCACAATCCTATTTGCATTGTAATGTTTGTATATCTTGTTTGATCTTTTTCTAACTTTTATGAGTTGTATGTAAAGCCAACAAATTCTGGTTGTCATTTTTGACCGATTATTTCTGATATTTTCGTTAATCATTCCCCGAAAAGTCTCTCCATTTATGTTATCGCCGAAATCTTATTTTAACGTCGATGTTGTAACCAGAGTAAATAAAAAAGATATTCATTCCACACATTAATGTCTGCGGACATTCTCACAACAATACTAACGATCAAAAACCAATTCCGACGTCAAAAGTAATCCTCACCGTAAATTCAAAAAATTCTTTCTCTTGCCCCCATCCAATCTCGAGACCGACCTCCTATGTCAATCTCTCCAATTCATCCAATTAAAGTCGCGCGGAATGCAGTCGCGAACCGCTTAAACATCTCGATCTCCATCGTTCACCTTCGTATATAATCGCGAATTCTTCAATTTCGTTGTTTCTCACGTGTCGAGAAACGGGGACGAATACCTTGTGTGAAGAGGGTGTGTATAATACGCATCAAGTTATCCGCGGAGGCGACAGATCCGCGGGAGTTCCTCTAGGGTCCAAGATGAAAGGCGCCGACTTTCGGTCGAGCGGACAATCGTTATCTGTGCTATACAACGGCTCGGTACCGATGTCCTCTCAGTAGGAAGAGAAAGAAGATGAGCCGATGCCCGCAATTATCCTGGCCGGGTCTAATGCCTCGACCGCAGAACCGCGAGACAAGTGCAGGGTGAATCGCTCATGCGGCCAGGCGACGACGCTTCTATAGATCCACTTGGAAAAGGTGTTCTTCCTGGCATTCGAGTTACCTCATCCGCGCAATTTCTTGTCCCTCTCTCGTTGGTCCAGTATCTAGGTGGAAAAGATTGCAAGGATAATGATTTTGTTGAACATTCTACTGTTTTCCTTTTTTTTTTGTTCCTTTCCGCCCCTTCTTTTTGCGTGAACGGTTCGTTTCGCGTTTTTTACTACGAAAATATCGTCCTTCTTTTTGGTCTGTCCGTAATGATATTGCTTTGGTTATTTGTTTTTTTTTGTCTCTTACGAGAGTCATGGTCCCGTAGATTCATGGGAATTCTGGTTGAGAAAGCCGACGAACCCTGAAGGACCCGATTCTTGCCGATTTACGGTAGAGGTAGTCTGAATTTGTTGTTAATTTTATTTTTGATCGACGATGTCTGAATTATGAAGATACTCATAGATATACGTTATGAAAAATGTACCAAAAGTTTAGTATAATTTATTTAAGAAACGAGGGTTGAGAAAATGGAAAGGGAAATCAAGATCTAATAAGATTGATAAATTCCGACTGAATTCAATAAATTAATAAAAGCTTTATGTGGATGTCTTTCAGAGGATATACCAAATCCAAACATGTGGACGTTGCCGTGTTTAGGTGGAGGACCTCCTCTACCTTCGGAAGTGAAGATTGAATTGCAAAATCGGCAATTGTGGCAGCAATTCCATGCCGAGACCACAGAGATGGTAATTACGAAGGGGGGCCGGTGAGTGTACAGACTATGATTTTCAATAATTATATGTTTAATAATTTAATATTAGCGTACCAAATATTCGTATAAATATGGTAAAAATTAATAATTATTCGAAAGTGGAAATGAGGATATAATAATATTTTTTTCTTTTCTTGACATATATTACTGAGACTTTTTACCTTGGATTCCATTGGGGTTGAAATGGCCCGTCAGGCGCCATGTGACCACACCCTCCGTCGCTGTCGAAACCTTTACCGTCTCCACCTGAAAAAATGTGACCTATCCTCCGATTGTTTCCATGGTCATCACAGTTTCCACTTACTAACAAACATTTTCTTGTTGGTTTTTATTTCCCTTTGTAAGCCGTATGCTGTTTAGGGATTTGAAAATGCTTTTATTTCAACTTTCCGTCTATGATTAACATTTGATTTTTCTTTTGTCTGCTTTGTCGAGAGATAAAAGGACTATCACGCACTAATAAAAAAACATTCAGTATTCTTATATAGATAAAAACTTGTCTGAAATTAAAAATCTAGACTTCTATACTTTGAGATTTTATCAGATTCAGTCTTGATAAGATCTCAGAGTTTTCACGATGAGTCAAATTGTTCGAATGCAATTTTCGTACTATACGCATAGTATCGGTTACAATAGGGAAGTGGACGCTTTTAAGGAGGAACGCTTCTAAGCGACGACAGGCCGATTAGTTTCACGGAAGGTAGTCAGGAAAGGTCGTAAAAGTAAGGTCGTGACGACGTGTCCATATTTATCAATGACACCGATCTCCAAATCGTTCTACGAAGGTAGATTTTGCGAGAAAAGTCGTATAAACCGGACGGATGTAGGACGAATCACACTTCCGGCCGTTCTATGGCGGAAATGATCGAGCTACCAGTCACTCCTTTTCAGATACTCTGGCGTATCTATGATAAGATTACTGGGAATATTGCGTTGTCTCTCGTGCTAGATATTTCGCTGATGTCAGCCAGATGGCTTCGTTTCGTGAACGCGGAAATGAAAGGGGAGGGAAACGCCAACGTGATGTGAATGCGACAAGATTCTTCAAATATTTCGTAACATCAGGTCATCTGGAATACCTATATGTTACGAAATGCAAATAAGCTTTTCTCGGCTTGTGTATGCGTACGAAATTCATTTTAAAGTTTTAGCGAATAACTTTGACGTCGAAGATTATTTGGAGAAATTTTTTTATTAAAATTCCGTAACCAATTTTTCCGTCTATCCTATTGCTATTTTGTATAGACCAACTATTAATCCTTTAAAAGTGTAATGGATTCAAATTTCCAATTTTGAAGCAACATTTATGAATATGAATTCTTATCCGAATTTTAATGTGAACTATTCGAGTTCTACAATAAGAAGAATTAGTGATATTTTATACATCAACTTTCGTTCCTTGACAGGCTTAAATAAATGAAGTTTTATTGTACATCCTTCGTGACGAATAAAAATAACTTGCCTTAATCGAAGCAGGGGTGTTGTTTAAAAATTCGTATCTTTGATTTTGTCTTCTATCGCAAAAAGCAGTACTCCATGGAGAAACATGATAAAAGAAATGACTGGTCACAAGACGATCCGTGGGCGGTCGGGATTCTACAATAGTTACAAAGGTGTTTGTCCGTCCTCATATCCGTGTCTTCCGGTCCGTAGCTACGATTCTTGTTTAGCGAGAACACCACGTGCCAACCACGTGTACTCCGTTACAGGCCTCATATGCACCAATCAGTATTCCGTGACACGATCGACTCGTTTGTTCTCTTCGTTCCTTCTAGCGGTCTTCGATTCGTTTTGTTCTCCACGATCGGTTATCCTCCTCTTCTTCTGACTACCACCTTGGCCTCTTGTTGTTAGCGTCCTTGCGTCAAAACCGATGAATAGGTTCACGGAGAAAACGTGCGTTCCAGAAGCAATCCCGAGGTTCGGCTCGTTTTCTCTACTTCTTCCTATCCTTCTCTTTTTCCCTTGCAACAAGAGTCTGCTCTTCTAAAGCGGAGATAATTAATTTCACGTTTTGCTGTGATTCGCCTGTTACTGATCCGCTACGAGCATCTTTATGGGCTTACGAGTTTATGGTAGTCGCCGGGGCTAAAAGAAAAGCTGACCGAAATTAATGCTAAAGAAACGTCTTATGTATGATATTGAGGAAAAGTATATTAGATTTTTTAGAAAATTCGTGCCAATTTCTAAGTAGGACATCGCGAATGTTTACATTTTTGTGAATTAAAGAATAGGAGTTCAGTAGAGATTTGTTTGTCCCACTGAACGTTGTAGCCAATATTCTTTGAGTATTTTATGTATTTAAATCTATGAAATTTAAAAATGTATATAAAATAACCAAAGCATGCTTATAATACAATATTAAGTGAACGAAAGAAATCTCTGCTAATATTTTTTAAAGCTCTTCTCATATTTTTATCAAAGTTATACGATTTAAAGAAACTGAATCGATAACGTAGGTGAAGGTATATTTATAATTCGAGCTGCCGTTCGGCTATAAAGTCTAACGAAGTTCAAATTGTACCACGTGACTTTTGATTCATCTAATCTACGAGATGAAAGAAAAGCGGGGCGCGTGCTACCGTTCTGCATTCGTTGTTGTATCGCGCTATTAACAGCATTATCTGGTTGTTCGATAATGTCGAGAGGCTTTTTAAAAGGACCAGACGTTCGAATCATTGGCGCACGGGTCTTCCAGCAGACGTCGCGACGGTGTAATCCTCCACTTATAAGGGCGCCACTTTTAGTGGATTCAACGACACTGAGCATGGCGTCGATCTTGAGAATATATTATTTCAACTTGAAATCAATCGATGAATAATTGTTTAATAATAATAAATTTAGTGATAGAAAATTGGAAATACCAATGAGATGATTCATTGGGATTCTCTTATTATAATTATGCATTGTCTTTATAGTTTTGTATTGCTCGCTATCTTTGTTCTCTGACTCATAAGGAGGATACGTTTTTATACGATCTTTCTTTTAAGTCTTCAAATATGTCACAAATGTAAAGGATCAAGTAGTAATTTCGAAAATGGGTACAAGTTGAATTTTCCACTGCTAATTGTGTCCATTAGTTCAGATACGTATTTCCCGTAGCTTTAACTTTGAAGTACTAAACAGTGAAGTACCATTGTAATCGAAGGTTAAAATAAACCTTTCACAACATACTTTTGCCTTAACATATTTTTGTTTACCTGCGCAATATTGACTGTTAAAGGTAGTTAAAAAATTGTTAAATTTCTTTGATAATTTTGTAAAGAAAATGGAAGAGAAATAATAAAATCGTATTCAACATAAAATCATACAATCATAAACTTCGGTAGAAGTGAATAAAAGAAATGTGCGAACAAAGGAACGACTCAAAAACTGCAATTAGGTATGCAAACGGCCCGAATCACCGCAGATTTAGTTTCGGTGGTTTACTCACGGGATTATCCGCTAGTTTGAAATGTTTACACGAGGGAGAAAACTTGCAGTTGGGATCGAAAGATAGTGGTAGTGATGTTTTAAAAAGTCGCAGGAAGTAAGAGCAGCTCGGTAGTTGGTTCGGCGACGCCCACTCGTCGTCGGCACGTTAATGACCGAAAATATTCTGTCCCTTCGTTCTCCTGTGGTTTACTTATGTTACCTGCGTGCAAAAAGCTTACTTGACTTATCGTGAACAACGTTGAAAAGTTAAACTCCATGCCGCCCAAAGCACTTATGGTGCCGATGAAACAACTTTACGGCTACTATTTAGTTCGAAGTCCCGGTTTTTTATTTGGAGTTCATTAGGGGATGTCCGAAATGTGAGTGAATCTTAATGTGCTTTTTGAATGATAATGTCACGACGTGGGTTATTTAGGTTGATAATAAGTTGGATTTATACGCCTATTTACATTTAATTAATAATCCTTCGTCATTCTAATTCTTAACCCTTTGTACTCGAGAGGCAACTTTCAGTCACCACGGCATTCCGTGCTGTAACTCCAGTGGCGAGCGAGAGGCGATAGTCCCTGTTTGTGCTAGATTTCGACATCCCCAATTGATGAGAGTGCAATATTGGTTCGTAAATTGGTTCTTTAGCTCTTTGTGTTCTTTGTTAGGAAGTGTAAAGTATTAAATTTTAAAATGGAAATAAAATATTTAATCCCATATCCCTCCGAAACTATGGTTCAACTATGGTATTGAAACAACGTCTCCAACGTTAGTTCGGATTCGACGATCATGGCAAAAGTATTATAGTTTAGAAACCTTAAAAAAGTGGTTTTCGGAAGTGAAATTGGCTCAAATGAAGATGAACTTGATTTTGAACTGTTGAAAAATGAGATTAATTATATCAAGAATGCATCTTGGTGAATGATTTATAAGTTATCATACAAAAAAATACTGAAATTAATATTACAAAATCATATTTTCAAAGATTTAATATAGATAAATTATTAGAATATAATGTTTTTGTAAGTTAATTTGTATATGAAATCATTTTACACTAGCTGTAAGACACGCGTTACGTATACGCTAAATCATCCGGAATAGCTGCTACGCCCGGCCGAAAAATTCCTCGAGTGCAAAGGGTTAATAGTTTTTTTAATGAACGATAATTTTTTGAGAAATTCAAATTCGTTAGACAAAATTATTAAAGCGAATCCTTTGTGGTTTCGTTACAGGCGAATGTTCCCGTCGATTCAGCTGGCAATTACGGGATTAGAGCCTCGTGCTCGTTATTGCGTTCTTCTCGAAGTGGAGCCGGCGTCCGATCGTCGGCACAAGTACGTCGGCAGCGGTGGCGGATTGGAGAAAACTTGTGGGAATGCAAGAGGATGGACGTCGGCTGGTCCAGCCGAACCTCAACCACGAATCGATCGAAGAATTTACTTGCATCCGGATAGTCCGGCAACCGGTACGCACTGGATGCAGCATTCGCTTAAATTCGACAAACTAAAGCTGACTAACAACGCTGTTGATCCCAGGAATAATGTGAGTACCATTTTTATCTATTAATTATAACGATTTATTATAATTAAACGAAACTTTAAATAGTATCTAAATATTTGTGAGAAATGAATACGAATTCTTTCATTATGTAATTGATTTCAAAAATATTTGTTGACTAGAAGTCAGAGAAATTAATTATTAGATGTGTTAATATATTCTCCGACTTTTTGCTTTTTGATTAAAAAGAATGTCTTTTAAGAAAAGGCTTGACGGAAGTCCGGGAAAGGAAACCGAATGGTAGCGGCATTCCATTTATCTAGATGTCCCGTGTTTAGACAGGCCAGCGTGTCCTTAAATATTTCTTCTTTTTCTTTCTTTCCGTGTCTCTGGTTTCGACTTTTGCCTACGGCTTGCCTCGTTGCTCGAACCGCATGCGGGAGGTCGCCACACACGGATCCACCCTCTTAGCTACTCGTTTCACTTCCGATTAGGGCCCACTGGAAAAAAAGGCAACCTCCAGTTAAAGAATTCCAAACGATACTTCGTTTACCGTCAATTAGCTCCTAACTTTTTCTCCACGGATCGTTCTTTCGATATTTATTTCTCTTTAACAACACGCGACAATATTTCTGCTATTCTTTATATGTATTTATAAAGAACAAAAGAAGAAATATATTAATATTATTCTATCATGTATCTTTCTTCAGTTATCTTTTTCGTTGCGATATTTTGTTGCTAATACTTGCACTTCAAATATTTCAAATTTCTCTTTTTATTCTCACTTCGTTTACTCTGTCAAATCTTTCTATCGATACAAAATATTAACATCCCACAGACCTACCAGGCAAATGTACATCGTCCACCTTTTTCTTCTTCGACCTGAGTCAAATCATATCCCTTTCCTAATGCATTAGATCAGCTAAATAACAGGGGTCTCTGTTAACCAGGTAAGGTGATCAAACTAGGTTCCTGACTAGGTTCCGCACGGAAGCCAGGATTGGGATTAGAATCTCAAAGGGAAAAAGAAAGACGCTGCGTGCACCTACTTTCTAGAGATTTAAGCTACTCAAAATGGTGCTGGGTACGTTGGTTTCGGTCGTTGTCCGTGAAGAACAAAGATTAACACGCTCCACGACACCCTGTAATCGATATACCTCCCTTTCTCCCGACGAGTGGGTTTGTTTATGCCTCAACAGAACGAATCTTAGCAGCTGGCATATCCATGGCGCCCCTTGTCATTTCTTTAAATTTTTCACCAATATCCCGGAAATTATTTCTGCAGATCTGCGTCGCTTTCAGTACCTGAGGAGCGATTATTAAAACGAAGAGGTTTCTCTTGCACGCGGACTTTCTTTAACGAACGGCCAGTTTTTCAAGATTCCGTCATGAATTCATTAACATTTTTCTGTCATTTCGCTTTTCGCATTTGATACTCTGATTGTATGCAGCATGGAGGTTTTTTTTTGTAAAAATTTAAAAAATATGTGTTACATTATTTAATGTTATAATGTTAACAGATGGAGATATTTTATTTTGTTAAAATTATTTTAAACTTTACTTCATTCCAAAGAATTTTGTATTGGAAGAAGGTGAATAGGTTAAATCCAGTGATCGGTGTAGCTTGGAAATTAAGAAACGAAGGAGCTATGATAATAGAATTAGGGAGATACAATGAAGTAACGCTAGAGTAATCGAAGTGCTATTATGCAGCTTTGTGGTTCATGGATAGGTCGAGTGCGTGTGATTCCGAGAAGGTTGAAGGGCCAGTCTGGTTTTCAAGAATCGCGTCTGTCCCCACCGTCGTCGGCATCCTTAGCAAGGCGCCAACTTATCTCGACAAAGCGGCGCCCTTTTAGCCGATTCTTCAAACTAATTACGAATTTAATAAAATTCTCTCCGCTGTAAACTGGTCGAATGAAGGGAATCCCTTCTTCTTTACGACAAAAAAAAGCGGGAATCTCCACTAGCGTTTGCGTTGTTCTTGCTATACAATAATCGCAGAATGTATCGAGTGTATCGAATAAACGATGTGTCATTTATTTTGAATTAATAAACAATACAATATCATTTCTATGTTGCTAGATTTTTAAACAATTGAAACACAATTTGTTGAGTAAGTATATTCTTGTTTTCAGGTTGTTCTGACATCCATGCACAAGTATATTCCGCGGATATGGATAATTCGTTCCGATGACGCAACTAGATTGAGCGATCTGTACTCTCATCCTGCATCAGCGTTCAAGTTCAATGAAACACAGTTCATCGCTGTAACCGCCTATCAAGTAAAATATTCATATAAACTTATTTATAATTCCAATGCACAGTAATTTCAATAATTTTATATAAAATCGTATGTATATACATACCTGCGTATATCGATCTCATGTAATTTTTCTAGAAACCTTTTTGTAACTTTCTGTTTTTAGAACGAAAACATCACAAAATTAAAGATCAACAACAATCCCTTCGCGAAGGGATTTCGAGACTGTGGTCAATCACGTTGCAAGAGGAAATTCCAGTCGGAGGCAGAAAGATTGAATCGCCTGGATGACGACGATGAGAATATGTCTTTAGAATCAGAGTCAAATAAACCATTGAATCATCCGGATATCGCCAATCAGAGACCAAAAACAGCCTCCAGTGAGACAGGAAGTTTAGATGACAGCGGTGCTAGTAGCTGCGGAGGAATAAGTCCACCTCTTCCCCCAACTATTCATCAAAATTCACCACTTAGAAATGTCGATCGCGATACACAGCCAAGACTGCACAGACCATGGGTCGATTCTTCCCCGCAATACTCGTCTTCTATGGTGACCACGTCGTCCTCATGTTCGTCGCCTAAACTCAACGGTTTAAATTTTCCCGCGTATTATCTTCAACTGTTTTACCCATCTTTGGCGGTGCATTCAGATTTTGCGAAATTGCCCTATCAATCGATGGAGCAATTTTCGAAATATCATTAGGAATGAAATTACTGATTTGTTCGGTGCGTACAATAATTTTTCGGTTGTGTGAAACAAGATGATAGAGGATTATCCATTCGAAACATGGACGATGAACCAAAGATTTTGTTAAATGTAGAAAGAAAACTCCAATATGGAGAGGAAAATTCCAAGTTGTGTAATTTCATTAGGTATAATATCGGATCCGAATTTGGAATTCCATGAAGATATAGAAAAGATCTACGTTTCTGATAGATATATAGATTGCTAAAAAAATTATAATGTCTTTCTGAGATGTAAATAGTAAGGTATACTTAAATTTCCATTTATTTGTATATTCTCGTTAAATTGTTGATAAAGGACCAAAGATATTTTAAATAAATTTTTGACGCTAAAGATTGCCTTGTGCTTGTGATACATCGATTAAATGAATTTTTTTTTATAAAGAATAAACAAACAAGGAAGTCTTTACGATACAAAATTAGATGAATTTTTTCGAACATCAGTATAATTCAAGATCTACGCTCTTCGAATAAGGTTAAGTGTTAGAAGTAGGTGCCTAACATCGTGAACATCACGCTATTGTAAATAAGTACAATCTAGTGCCTTATAAAATACAATTACTATAAGATATAAAAGATATACATGGTTCCTTTAATATGCTTCAAATGCGAGGAGCAAATGAAGTTCGCTAGAATTACAAATGCTATATTTATATATGTAATTAAATCCGTGTATATTATGTAATTTTATCTATAAATTTTGTACACTGCGAGCGTTGAAATACCAATATATTTTTGTCAATAATGTCGTTACTTAAGATACGTAGTTTAAGGTTGATCAATGATCTTTTTTACTGTGCATTCAACTTATAGTTGTAATAAATTGCCATTTACACAAGACATTCACATTTTGTTATTATTCATTCTTTATCCTACTTTTATTTTCCTAACTTTTAAAAAATATTACGATCTCAAACAGAATACTTTGACCAACAATAATATAATAATCAACTACGGCCAACTATTTTGTAAGTGAAAATCACATTAGTAAATATTCTATCGTATTTTATTAAATTTCTATTTCAAATATATTATAGCTCTTTCGTGCATTTCCGCAGAAGAAAAGAAGAATACACTTATTTACAATTCATAGAATTAAATTGAACATTTCGTGTAAAACAAGATGACCTTGTAAAAGACAATATTCTTTGATGTGACCAGACGCGGAAGTTTCTGGATAGAAAGACATCTTGATAGCCGATTAGGCAAATCTCGGGGAAACCGCTATTCTCAAGAGGAAGTATCTGTAGAGACACGAGTTCTTATTGTCGAGAATCGTGTCGCGCCTATATGTCGCCTTTCCAAGGATCCCTGCATCTTCTGGTATCGATGTCTCCCGAAACACTTTTGTACCAGCAAGTCGCCGGTTCGTCGGCTACTCGACGATGTCTGGATTTGTCAAGCTTCCGTACCACGATACATCTCTCCCATGCGCCCTTTTTTTTCTTTCTTTCGAGTTTCCCAGCGAAATTGCTTGTGCATTGTATAAAGACTTCAACAGGCTCTTGTGCATTGGTCGAATCGTGAGAATGTCGAGCATTTAGCCATTGCGATGACGGAATGAAGACCAAAAATCAGAGTTTAGAAGTACAAAAACAGCAGATTTCTTAAATTTTCTAGCGATATAGTATGTCACATAGTTTCAAGTAGGTATGTTTTCTTATGGCAACTGATTTGTGGAAGAATAGGGAAATGTTTGATCCTGTTTTTTTATTTACTTCTTATATACGTATGTTATATTACATATTATACAATATCGTTCAGTGTAAATTATTCTAACATTGAATTCCTATGAAAAAACATTATATACGTGTGCTGATTTAGTTGTACTTTGTTATAATATCGCTATATTATTGCTTTTCTTATATTATATCCATTTGATTTAAACATCATACTTTTTCTCTTCTTCCATTTGATCTGATCAATGAAATCTTCAATTTCACACTTCAGTTTCTTAATTGAAGATTTCAGGCGAAATATGTAAATGACAAAATCTTGAATAAATATTCTTTCCAACTGACCCCTTAGTTTAACTAAATCTATATTCGAAATTCCAATACAAATATCCGAATTTTTAAAATAATGATTTAAAGCCAAGTAGTAAGAAAATGAAGATATCTTAATCTTCGAATAACGAAATATTTATTTTCTAATTAGATTTACAAATATCTTTAAGAAACTACCATATCTCTTCCACTATTGTACTTAAAGTATTAAGTAAAGTGGAACGTAACTTTTCGCTGTGAAACGACTGATCGTTGCTCGAACGTGCAAATCATCGGAACAGGCGATTGCACACCGGCGCTCCGCGAGGACAGATCGAAAAAAAGACGGTTGTCCGTTCGCTGGACATTGTCATGAATACATTTATAGAGGTTCAGTGGAGCGGTTAACGGGATTGATAGGTCGGTAGATCACGGACGCAAGATTTTTCCGGACGGTACGTACTGCGTTTGAATACGCAATCACATTCCGGAATCAGACTACACGCGTCGCGATACCGTACGAAGAGCTACTTGTCCTCAAACACCTGTATGCTTCATCGATTAAATAACGTGGTATCTGTACGATTTAGACACCATTTACACTTGTCCTGTGATATGAATTAATTTAAGGCAATCGACATGTTTTTACACCATATACTTGTATATGTGGTTCAACCACTTTCCATTTCTTTAAAAATACTACATACAAGGTTTGCCGTGTGGAATGTTGTTTCCTGTAAGCGAACTCGATGTTTATAATGCAATTCCTTATCTTTTCGTTTAGTTTGTTGAATAAAAACAGATTAAAAAATTTTATGCGAAGCTTTTTTTTAACCTACTCGGATTATTTCTTAATCTGAATTTTCTATGATCATGGAATTCAAAGTTAATAAAGACGGATCAATCCTAAGTAGATCGGTTCTAGTTTTTGCAATGTAATAATTAGTTTTGATATAATCTATTTTTAAGGGAGGTAAAATGACATGTAAAAAGATAATAGATTTCTAAGTAAAGAAATTACTTTGTCTACGAGATTGAGGATTCGAGTGAATTGTATCGTCTAACAGGTTAACAGCTTCGTACTATCTAAAAAATACTGGTATGCTTATCAACTTCTGTACAAATAAGAAAATATTAGACAATAACTCTACTTCTTTAACGATCATCAATACTACCATTAATTCTTTGCTTAATATAAAATTCCGTTTCATTTTACGTTACTTATTTCGCGTTTTACGTACAGTCTTGTATGTTCTATCCTTCCTATGTGTTCCAACGATTTTCTTGTCACTAAAACGTGACTGGTTTGTCCTCGGGTATGCAGCATCTCTCGTCGCCACGTCCGTTACTATATTTAGGACAATAGGGTGGATATTTGTTGGTGAAGCAAAAAGAGCCCCTAGTGCCGACCGGTGTATGCTGGCCCATGGCCACATATTCACCGGCTCTGAGAGCGATTCTTGGTCCGGAAGGGCATCGTCTTGAGCATGGCTCAGCCATCGACTCCTGGCCGACGTTGTCGATACTCTGCGCCATGTAACAGACGACCCAGACATGGCTGCATAGTTGATAATTCGGCTTGTTCTCACAGTACGGCTGCACTTTGCCACCGTTTACGCAGAAATCCACGTGTCCCATGCGACCACCCTCTCCATAATATCCCGCATTTGTGTGAATCACTTGGACAAAATCTGCGTCCCCACTATCCAGACGATTTACATATCCGGGACGCAGAAGAGGTCTCGCTGGGTCTAGACCGATTATTCGGTGCATTCTGAACAACAGAAAATTCGCCATGATCCCACAGATGTGCGCGCCCAACGAGTGCCCCACGCAGGTTGTTCTCGAAATAGGTAAACCTAGGTTCCGTAAAGTGGTTAAAGTGCCGGCGAGGCAACGTGCTACTGGACGAAGGTTCGCTACAGCCGCTGGGTAACAGGGTGGCGCACACAAAGCACCCCAGTCAACCAGGAACACGTTGTAGCTTCCGTTTCGAAGGTAGGCGTCGCGAAGAACGGATATGGGAAGGGTGTCGTCACCGCCTGAAAAGATAAACAAGGAATTTAAAAAATTTTATTTTTTCTTATAGGTTTTGAATGGTTTTTCTAAATAACCGATATCAGGTTATAGATAAGATAAAGAGTAGAATTTAATTAAGATATTTTTCTATTGTAGGAGTTAAGAGACGATTTCAGTAGCACCGATGTATTACTTTATTCTTGTATCAAATTATAATAAGAAGCAAATTTTAATCAGGACAAGAAAATATTCTTCTATGTAAAATTTAAGAAAAGCTATCAAATACGTCCATGATAACTTTAGTCTAATAGCAAAATACATGAAGCGATCCAATCAGAAATATTCTTTTATCCTTTTCAAGCTGTAAAAGAAGCTTCTTCGAGTTCCCATGATAAACTCATTTTGATATCTAATTACTAATATTTAGATACATGTAAAGTTGCACCAAACAACAGATAGATTCCAATTCAGTCACTCCAACGAATGTCACTACAACTTTTCTCGTTCCATAGTTTAACAATTCAAATGAAATGAATTTGAGCAAACATAAAATATTCATGCACCTGCGTATCCGTGTATCAAAAGAACGTTCTCTTTGGTCGGATCATAATCCTGTCGCAGCCAGTCGGATTCTCTAGAGTCGAGTTCTCGTCTTGGTTGATGGAACGTATAAAGGAAAACACGAACATCAGGGTCGGGACAAGAATCTCTATCGT
Organism: Bombus impatiens; assembly: GCF_000188095.3. NCBI lineage: Eukaryota > Metazoa > Arthropoda > Insecta > Hymenoptera > Apidae > Bombus > Bombus impatiens. Next base: position 5,629 of record NT_176893.1, on the reverse strand, counting down.
TTCCCCGTCTCCAGACGCAATTTTCTCGATTGTACTGTGCCGCGAGACCATTTTGCAGCGCTTCTTGGATGGGACCGCGTGGTTCTTTCTTCTTAATTGAAAGAGCTTCGACCGAGAGCACGGCGAATAGGATGAACGATGATTTTAACGTTAGCACGAGCATCTCGCGATAGTACTGTTTGTCGTGACCGCGGCGATAGGAGAACTGATCGTATGTACGGTAATTCTTCGAGTGCCGCCTTGTCCTTCGTCGAACTCCCACCTTTTTCACCTATCGATCCTCGTTAGACAATTAGGGGACTCAAGAATAGATGGGAGGGGAGGACGAGTGAGTTTCACGTCTACGTCATCGATTTTGTAATCGATGATACCTGTAGTATGAGAAACGATAAATAGTTAACGATGTCGCTGTTTCTTATGTGTTTTGGTAGCATCACTTTCGATACAAAGCTATGTCGTAAAGTTGTGACGAGTATGATAATTTTTGGTGAACCGGATAGAAATTGAATGGCAAACACGAAACGATAAACGAATAAAGGAACCTGTTTTTTGCGCGTGGCTTACAAGGAAACAGAGATTATGGAGATGTGTGGAGATTATTATGATCAGGATCTTAGCTAAACGAATTGAAGCTATTTATGATCTTTGAATTCCCTTTCATTTGTCTCCATTTTCATTTTTCGAATAATGGACTACTTTTAAATTATTTAAATATTACTTAAATAGGGATGATCATATTTTTTTTGCAATTCGATTTTTTAGAAATTTTATAATAACAAAAAATGGCGAAACTTAAATATCGTAGGAGATTAAGAAACAGTGTGATTCAATTTGGATCGAGCGTACGTTTCATCTTTCGTTCTTTGAAATAGTAAAGTTATCGAAAATCAGGGAAGATGCTTACGTATGTATCTATTTCATGGAAAGTTACGAAGTTCACTAGGATGCCTTTAGAAACGTTATACTGTTATATTGTATTAGGTTATATTATATTACATTATATGAAATGTTGAGATCGACTGATAGAGGAACGAGTGGATGAATTTGTAATAGAAACATATATTGAAATAAGTATAGGTATAAGTACAGATATAGCATATGCTGATTCATATCCTCACTCTTTCACTGTTACAATACAATAGAATATAATAGCGAGCACGTTCATAGATTTACAGCAAAGGCATTACCAAAAAAGTTAACCTTAGTTAACTCTAGCTGAAGGCTATAAGAAACAGCAATAACAATCTACTTGTAGCCTTTTTGTTCATAGACATTGCAATCCAAAATAACATTGATATTCAAAGGCACAGAAGTCGAAAATATAGAATAAAAATTTTTCGTTTGAGGCTTTGTTTTCGAGAAAATCGACTTTGAATTTTCGCTCGGTACGCGTGCACTTTATCACGTCTCGTTATAACGGATCTCACTGTAGATCGTTGTCTCGATGGAAAAATTAAAAAATAAAATTGAAAAAAAAATTAAAAAAAAATTTTTATTCTATATTTTCGACTTCTTCTTTCGCATAGAATCACCCCCTTTCCGCTTGTACCACCAGTTACCAACCACCCTGTATAACGTTATATTATATTACGTTACATACTATAACGTTATATTGTATTGTGTTATATTACATTACGTCATATAGTATTACGTTATATAGTGTTACGTTATATTATATCATAACACGTTATAATATATGACGTTATATTGAATCACGTTATATTATATTACATTATATAGTATTACGTTTTAACGTATTACGGTATATAGTATATAGTATTGTCACGTCCCGCGACCTGCACGATCCATAGCGCGAAAGTTAAATTGATAATTTCTTTCAAATCAAGGTAATTTAAAACGTTTATTTGAAACCGTGTTTACAGTATTTGAAGTGAAAGGCAGTTAAAGCCGCTAAAAGCTATATTTTGCGAAAACTTATCTAACTATGTTTTTATATTTACCTAATTATGTTTTTATAACGATATTAAGACAATTTAAATTGTAAACAAAGTCGGCAGTTGAACAAACGTTGGAGATGTTGCTAAAATTTTCAAAAGAAAGACCCCGACGTTTTTTCATCTTCGACAGACATAAATGTAGCGACTCAGAGGAGTCAGTGAGAATATTTACCGTTCGTTAATCTAATGAGAATATTTACCGTTCGTTAATCGAGTGAGAATATTTACTGTTCGTCTATCGAGTAATGATAATTATTATCGTTCGTCTATCGAGTATATTAATTAATTACCGTTCGTCAACCGAATAATTACCATTGTCTATCGAAGAATTACGAGGCAGTCCGCTTCTTTTACGGGCAAGTTATGCTTGTAAAGGAGCGGGCAGAGAAAGAAAGAGTGAAAAACTCTTACCCTTGTAGGGTAACGCGGTAGAGAGGGATGGCGGTCAGGCGGCCTAGAGCCGCTTCACTGCCGTCCTAACGGGCCGCGACTAGAGGGGCGGATGGCGCTAGGGGCAGTGGCCTCCTCTAGCGCCAAACTTAAGAGTTAAGGACTTTTAGGACTGGCTCGAACAAGAGGACGCGGGAGGGGGGTGCAACGGAAAGATAATTCGATCGAGGTCCCCGGAGCACTCCTGTACACGCGTAGGAAGACCATCGTGGAGTTTTAGTCGGTAAAAGTCCGACACTACTCTGCTGTCGCCGATTATAAGCAGCAGCAGCAGAGTGTCCATGAGGATTTCTCCACGTATAAAAAAGAAAATGTCTATCGAAGAGTTAGTTATCATTTTGTCTATCGGAGAAGGATCATTTTGTCAACCGAAGAATCATCATTTTGTCAATCGAAGAATTACCATTTTGTCAACCGAAGAATTTTATATCCGTCAGTCTGTCAGTCAATTGTCAATATCGAAATCGAGTAAGATTTGAATAAATCATTGCACATTGTAAATTTACTTTCGAAAACCTTTTATCCTCTCCCGCACATAGCAGGTTAGCCGAAAATGGAGCTTATTGGCAGTTGCATTAAACGTCAGTTAATTCTACCTTCTCGTCGGCAAATAAATAGAACGTAACAATATATACAGATCAAATTTTTTGGTGGCAGCGATGGGATACACTCCACGGAAGATTAAAGTTCTTACGAGTATTGACAAAATATAAATAGAAAACATGTCGATCGCAAGAGACTCACTGAATGAGGACACGCTCTTGACATTGTCAGAAAAAGTGAAGGCGCAGGATGAAAATTTTCGCGTATTAACCTAAGAATTAGAGGAAATTGTTAAATTAGAGGAAAACGCGTATATAAGTAAGGTAACAAACGAAACTGAGATACCTACATTATCGTCGATAACAATGTGAGAGACCAGAGCGATCGAGGATAACTCCCAACCGATTAAGTTAAAAGATGCGATCGAATCGGTACCAGTGGTAGCGAAATATGGTTCCAAGGCATCAAGAGCCTCAATTGGTAAAATTATTAATGAATAAGCTTCGCAGACACGCGTTTCTCGCCGTAGAAGACTGTCACATAATAAGTTTGAACGATTTTGGGAACAAATTAAAAGACATGTTCGGCCCAGGAAAAACTGTTAACGAATATAGGAGAGAATTGGGAACAGTATTCTAACAACCAGGAGAAGATATTAGATTATATGGACCGCGTCAGAAATCTCAGACTGACAATAATGGATGGGGAAAGATGCGAGTGTGGCACCATATCCCAAGATGTTCAAGATACGATAGATTGGGACACAAGGGAGGCTTTCGTTAAGGGACTCCCAAACAAGGTGTATTTGCGAATAAAGGTAGCAGGATACCAATCCTTGGACAACGCGGAGCTCCAAGCCGTGAGAGCAACACGGAAATTGAAACAGACAAACGACAGAATACGATACCAACGTCCGACACCTCCGAACAATTACAACCGAAACAACGCCCGTCCCCTGAACAATAACAACAACATCGGGATAAATACCAAGATCGGAGATTTGTACCACCGTCGCAGAATCGTTCAAACGACCCGGGACAAAACTCTATAACGTGTAATTATCGTAAAAAACCTGGGCATTTGGTAAAAGATTGCTACAGATTTAAAGTTAGAGTAGACGCTGGAGTAATTGTACCTTACGCGTCGGGGCAATCGGGAAACCAGCCAACACTTTCGAGAGCAAGGGGCGAACCTCAAAGGAGCAACGCTGTGAATCGCCCAAGAGTACAAACGGCAACGAGAAGAGTGACGCCGCACCCTTCACACGTTGCAATAAAATCCTCGTGTAGTCGTGCAGGGGAACGAATGGGATATCTGGAGAATCGACAATTAAAAGAAGAGGAAGTCCACGGAAAAACAACCAAGAATGCGCAAGAATCGGATTCAGATTCGGAAGGAGACCTTTCCGAATAAGGATAAACGAAACCCCGAGCACTCCAACCGCCAGAATAGTCTTCCCAGACTTGAAAACTAAAACTAATTTGCTGTTAGACTTCGGATCAGAAATAAATATCATTAAAAAACCTGATTTACCCCATTCGGCGATCATCAACGAGCGAGAATCAATAGAAGTTCGAGGAATTGCGGCAATGAGTCTGGTCACCCTAGGGCAGACAGTAATACAAGTTGCGAGCCATCCAGTTATTTTTCATGTTGTTGATTACTCATTGCTGATTGATCAAGATGGAATTTTTCGCAGGATGCAAGGCTCGTTTGGATTACGAGCGAAAGCATATCAAGTGGCGAAATATTTATATTCCCTTCGATACAAAAGAAAAAATAATCGTGCCAAAACGAAGTTCGTACCGTGTACTATCAATATTGCAAATCCGGAGGTAAACGAGGGATTTATTCCAAAAATCGAGATAATTAACAGAGTCTATTTTGGTAAAGCAGTTGTGAAGAAACATAAGGGACGAGGTTATATGAGAATAACAAATACCACATTGAGAGACTACGAATTTACCTCACCTACAATGGTAATTAAAGAATTTCAAAATCTCACCTCGCTCCCCAGCATGACGAGCAATGCGATTTCAAAATCAAAGGAAACAAGAGTTGACAAAATAATTGAATTATCACAACTCGAACACTTGAACAAAGAGGAGACAAAAAAGGTCGAAGAATTAATTCGGAAGAATTAAGATAGATTTCATATTCTAGGAGACACATAGGACCAGGATATATAGTAAAACGTTACAACGTATTACGTTATATAGTATTACGCTACGGACTATTGCGTTATATTGTATAGCCTTATATAGTATTACGTTATACAGTATAACGATATAACGTATTACGTTATATAATATTACGTTATAGCGTATTAACGTAATACGTTATACAGTATGGCATTATAATGTATTACGATATGTAGTATAACGTTATATAGTATAGAGATATAACGTATTACGTTAAGTAGTATTACGTTACATAGTTTATCGTTACAACGTATGACGTTATATAGTATTGTGGTACGGAGTATTACGTTATATTGTACTGCGTTATATAGCATTACATCATATAGTCTAACGATATAACCTACTACGTGTTATAGTTTAACATTATATAGTATAACGTTACAAAGTATTGCATTATGTAGTATTACGGTATATGGTATTACGTTATAACGTATTACGTTATATGGTATAACGTTATAACACGTTATAACGTATTAT
>NT_176892.1:12884-13304 GCF_000188095.3 Bombus impatiens | reverse complement strand
TCATTGACACCCTTGCTTCCGCGGCTCGGAAGGGTGTCGGCACGCGGACCTTGTTCGGATCCAGAGCCCGCGTCAGGTGTGTTGCGAGCGCTGCGGCCTTCTTCCTCTCCTGATCCTCGGGGACCCCCAGAATGACGCCTCCGGTGATGGTCTTTCGCATCCTCATCGTGCTGATGCCGACCTCAGCCAGGGAGACGCTGTTCCTGGTCGCAGCCAGAACCTCCGCGTAAGATTGGCCCGATTTATCTGTCAGGGTGATAGCTACCGCCGACGTTCATGGTGTATGTGGGAGGGGTAGCTTGCCTCCCCCTCTTCGCGCGTTCTCCAATCCACTCTCTGGGGCTTTCCTCAGGCTCTTCGCCCCTGTCCCGTGGGTTGGTTTCGCCGGTTGTTTCTTCTCTGCCTCCTTCTTCTTTTTAT
>NT_176892.1:350-12837 GCF_000188095.3 Bombus impatiens | reverse complement strand
ATTACGTGGCAGCCGCTTGTCCTCCCTTGGTCGCTGGAGCGTTTGGGAATCCGGACTCAATCCTTCTTGTGCTCACGTCCTGAGCGACCTCCTTTTCTTCCCTCCTTTCCATGCTTTGGAGGCGTTCTTCCAGCCGGTGCAGCGAGGGTCTTATCTCCTCTATCTCGTGTTCGATTGCGACGAGACGCGCCGTGTCGCTGCTCTTCTCTGCGGCGGGGTGCAGCTCATTTCGGAGCGCCTCGTTCTCCGCCTCTAGTGTCGCTATGCGTCCTTACGTTATGCGTCCTTGCGCTATAGCGAGGGCGCCGGAGGCGGGGTCTATTCTCCTCACCATCTCTGTTGCGCCCGCAGCGATAGTCCTCGCCGCTTCCTTCAACGTTTTCCCCTGCATGCCCTTGAGGTTGCGAGATGTCTTGGCAACCTTGCTCACCTTCGCGGCTCGACGGATCAATTCCGCTTCTATGTCCGCCGTAGTAGAGGTTCGCATCTCCTCGGCTAGGTCCTCTTCCTCCGTCGTTTCTTCGGTCTGTGGGTTCTCCATGTCCAGTGTGGGGTGGGAAGGCCCCTCTTTTGGCGGGGCTGCCCTCATGCTCCTGGTGCTGACGTGTGACGGCTCAGCAACCAGCTCCGCTTCTCCCCCTCTTCTGACGATTTTCCCTACCTCCTTATCTTTCGCCACTGTTGCGTCTTTTTTCGCCATTGGGCGCAAAAATGGCCACTTCCTCCGCACTTGCTATTCCACCAGTCGCTGTCCCTTTCAAATGGTCCGCGCGGCGCGCTTTGACGCACGTGCTAATATGACTGCGTCCGTATAGTTCCTCGGGTAACCCGTGTAGCGGCGCTGTTGTCACGCGTCCTAATATGGCTACTCCACCATTATAACCTCGCACTCGGTTTACCTCCGCCTTTAGCGCCTTTCCACACCAGATTTCATGGGTTCCTACACCCGCTTTGCTTTCACGGGCGCTAATCCTTCATTCTGGTTACTTTCCTTGCCTGAATTCTCTAGTTTTCCGGAGGTTTCGAGTACGCTCACGGCTCCGTCCTCCCTACGTCTGCTCCACCACACAGTCAAATTTAACTAACTCATAGGTGAATAATCTAGATCTGTCGCAAGCAATTTTTAAGTTTAATACCGGCTTTAGACAACTTGTCACACAGGACTTGAATTTTTCTACAGTACGCGGAGATATCCGCGCTCGGGATCTTTTCGTTAGTGTCCAGTTCCCGCAGGCATATGGCAATGTCCATCGATGTGGATCTCCCATGAATCTCTTCCAGTGTTTTCCAGCACTCCTTCGCTGTTTTCAGACCGCTGATGCCCGTGAGATGCTCGGGGCGGACGTGCCGGAAAATCTATGCACGCGCCTTGTTATTCAGTTTGACGTACTCAGATTTCGCCCTTTCTGCTGCAATTAATTCTGGATTCACCGCATCGTAGCAGCTCAGGAAAACCATAGAAGCTTTCATCATCGTTTTCCAGTACTCATAGTTGTCCTTGTTGAGGATCGGATTCATGTCCTTGTCCATATCGCTCATCTTCTCCTGGTCGGCTATGGTGTGGCCCTTTCTCGAATATTCACAGAAACACAACTCGACAAATAAATATCTTCAATAGCACAGTTCACCGCCCTGGGCCCATAACCTGTTATTAAGTAGGTTTGGGGTTTGATATTTAATTGATTCATACAAATTAGTTTTGTACATTTCACAGCCATTTCACACACCGGATACTCAGAGAAAAAACGTGGCGAACGGGGAAAAACGGAAGAGAATCGCAAGTAGTCGTACCAACTCTGCATCTAGGAACTAGTGATCATATCAACCTGACATTTATCTCCACGAAAATGTACTTGAAATTGCACGTGAGTACACATACGACACGTTGGCTTTAATTATGATGTTGAAAGAGATATCTTCATCTCAAGGCAAAAGCCATTAAAAATAGATTCTGCAGAATCTCAAAAAAACTTGGAACTAGTCCACCGAATCCATAATAAATTCTTAGTGACGCTTCAATGTCAACAGATTGCGAATCAGATTATGAATTTGACCAAATATTCATAGTTCCTTAGATCAAAATTCTCTAAATAACCAGTTATACGAAATGCCTATCACTATACAATAGAACTCTAATGGTTTCTTTCGCCGTTTTATCTCAACTAAAGATTCTAATCAATAAATGCAATACAGACGTTATCTATCTCCAGCAAACCAATTTTAGACCATTATTACAAAGAGCCTAATTAAACTATATAACTGTAATTGGGAAAATATTGTATTTCCAAAAGTGTGGGAAAATGTCACAGTTATTCTGATTGTTAAATAATTAACACGTTGAGCTCGGCGCCGAAATTGCTGTCTTTACCGTTCAGTCGGCAGGGAGCGAGCGCTGAAGTGATACGATGGAACATTGAAGTCTCCCGCTGTGATGCATTTGTCACAGAACGATTGGAAATACTGTTCCCATTTTTGTAATGTCATTTCGTGTCGCGGTGGTGCATTTACTGCTGATATCTGGAAGTAATTGCTGTTAGTCTGTATTGTAACGGTGGTTTCTTGAACGTGTTCCTGATTAATTTGACTATGTAAGTGGTGTTTGACATCGTTTCTTATTATCACACAGCACCTCCGCGTGCTTTTCCCGAGGGTTGCCTGGAGATGGTGCAATATAGTATTTTCATGTAGCTTTTTGGAGCGAAATATGTCTATGAAATAAGTAATATGTCAATATTATTGTTATACAGAAATGTTTTCATTTCGAGGGCCCGTTATTGTAGACCATTGGAGTTCTTAGTTGCTATTTTCGGCGTGTCCATTTCTATTTTTACTTTTTTTTTATATTTACGTGGAGGAAATCCGCACGAACGCCAGACCACTTCTGGGGAAAGCGGCGTGGTAGTGTCGGACTCCAACCGACTAAAACATCCACGATGACCGTCCTGTCCTGGCTGCGATCGAGAGAGGCCCCGGAGCGGTGTGTGGCCATTGTCACACCGCGCCTCGTCGCTGGGGCTGCCGTGCCAGGAAGCCCGGTTCCTCTACCGGACTGCTTGGCGGCCCCGAGGCGCTGAGCCGCCAACGCCCAAAAGCCCGAACCCCACCGGGGGGCGCGGCGGGCCCAGCGCGCTTCGCCAACGCCACACGGAGTCTCAGGCGATCACTTATCCAAGTACTATCTGTGCCCGGCGCTGCTTAACTTTCGTGATCTGACGGGAACGAGTGCACTCAGCGCGGCCAGGGCGTTGGCTAAGAAGGTAGTGCCGGATTCTTACCGGCTAAAACCTCCACGGGCGGGGCGTAGACCAGTAAGAGTCGATCGTCGGGGGTCCCCCTGTTGTGTGCTTAATAACACCAAGCACACCTTTACCAAGCACACCTTTACCAAGCACTCCCAGAAAGTACACCCACAACAGCGCAAGGGAGATACGCGGGCTAGGTGCTTGCCTGTTGTATATTACTTTTAAGAGAGATTTTGGCTTTTCCATCCTTTTGCAAATATATTTTGCAGGCCGAGGATTCGAACTCGCGACGCGTCGTCTTCGATTGTGAGCCTTAACGAGCGTAGCTGGCGGCCCCGCCCCGATTGTTAAATCTGGTAAAAATCCAACAGTGCTATTAATCCATTTTACTTACTAATACCATGTGTAAGGTAATGAAGAAGCTTATCAATTGGACTTCGTTGGGTTTTCGAAGTTAGTAATGTTCTATCTCCATACCAAGGTAGCTTCAAGTATGTTCATTCGACGTCTGATCACTTGGTCAGCACAGAGTCCAACATATGCAACGGATTTATATCTAAACAGGGTATTAGCGTGGCCAGGCCATTGGTAGCATTGAAAAGGCAACGACATAGTATGTAAACAATGCTTTACTAGCTACTTTATGTCCTTGGGGTTCATAGGGAACATCTTAATTTTCATTTAAATGTTCAAGACTCGACGCATAAAAGTATGGTCCAATAATATTTTATTACAATCTTTAGAAATAGAGAATGGTGTTCCACGAGGATCAATTCTAAGCGTTACGTTGCCCCTAATTGCAATTAACGAAGTAATGTCACTTATATCATTCTTAACAAAAGTCTTTCTTTCTGACCATTATCACTAACGAAAAAGTTCTAAAACAACGATTCTACAACTTACACTAAATAATCTCTATAAATGGAACCAACTCCTCTGGCTACAAGTTTTCTCAGATGAAATCCCAAGTTGTTATCTTCACCAAGCAGAAAAAACAATGTGAACGTAAAATTATATTTAGGCAACGTTAAATATTCAACTGTGTTCGCGGGGAGACGAGTCTGGTGTGTGACTCGTCAACGAGAGTCGTAAATTCTCGTCTCAATTAGTATCGACACCATGAATCAGCAGAATTCAGTGTCTCGATTAAGATGATAGGGATATTTAGATAGAATCTGACACAGGGTTTTAAAGTTACAACTATATATTTCATAAAGAACACCTTCGAAGACTGAATGTGCGGATGAATGTTAAGTGTGTGGCGGCACTCGACAACAAATACCGCCACTCGACACTAACTTCTGTCGGACGACGGCAGCGCAGTGGTTAGCGCCTTAGGTTACGAACCCGGGTTCAAATCCCGGCGACCGGAGTCCGATTTTTCTTGTACGCATCAAAGATGGAAGAAAATCAGCAGTACCCCATTAGCGACATCTACAGCCAGCATCTACAAGTATCACGGACAACACAATACACCTCAAGTGTATGCGGAACGGTGTCGTCTTACTCTGTGTCTTGTGTGGATAGTTGAGTGCAAGTGAAGTATCGATGATGCAAAAGATAAAAACCTGAGATAATCGTGCCTAGAACACGGGACAGGCGGATTTGTTAGTTACAATTTTTGGTAAAAGAGGGCAAGGGCATTTTTGCTACTGATAGAAAAAACTGGTAGACGAAATGAGAACTGACCATTCGTAAACTGAATCCCAGGTACGGAACGTACCCTCGTGTGACGCACAGGGAAATACTATGTGCCCCAACGTTTAACCGTTACGTAAAAATAAGGAACTCGACGGGAAATACTAAACCTTATGACAGGTAGATGGAATTAAGATAATAAAGATTATTTAATCAAAGTAATAAAAGTAATTAATTTGTGACACGGGAGTAACGGCTCTTTAGGGATTATTGCTGGTCCGAGTGAATATGTTAAGGAAAGCGTAGACAGAGAAGTAAATCTGAAAAAAGGCATCTTTAGAAATTAGAAATGACTATTCTAAAAAGGTTGTTGTGATGAAGAAATGGATGAGTGTGTAATGATTGGGTCGCGGTACGGAACATTAAACTTGGATAGTTAAACTCAATCAAAATTCTGGGATTAATCTTCGATTGCAGACTTACTTGAAAACCTCATATAATAAATTTAAAAAGTGAATGCATCGGCCGCATTTTAAACGTTTAACAAAAAATTAAACATTCTAACATTTAAAAAATCATTGTAGTAGCAAATAACTGGGGAGCATTTACGCAAATTCGACACAAGTCCGGTGATATTTACCGCTTTGACTAATGAATTATCTAATAAATACCAAGACTGCACTCCCACCCATACTGACGATTCTAAACAGGAAATGGGTACAGGATAAGCAGTAATCACCTCGCAATCCACTATTAGAATCAGCTTCCCTGTAAGTGCCAGTTATTCCATCGAAATATAATAATTGACGTAATCTTTGCAAGATAGAACTACCACTAAAACACAGCTTTCATATAGACAAGATAAAAAACCTTGCCAAGTTCTTAAATATAGCTAACCTAATGTCAAAAATTATACAAAATAGTATAGTCGCTAAAGTGAGAAAAAATGTAACAGGAAGGAAAACTACTTCGCTGATCCATTAGATAGAGCAGGTCCTGGCCTGCTTATGGATAGGTGGGAATAGAAATAGAGGTAAATTTGAGTAAATCAGAAAGGATTCTGAGGAAAGATGCATGACAAAAATGTGCAGGCTATTTCGTCCTGCTTGAGCTCTTACACTGAAAGCTGGGGAGCTGAATTCCGTACCTAGAGATTGGTATTTCGCAAATCAGCCTCTCTGGTTTGAATTCTTAAAAATGTTTAGGAAGCTTTAAGACTAATATCAACCTGATTTGCTATTTCCGTATACACTGATCTGATCTCCCTGCAGTTTGAATATTTTATGTACATGTTTGGGCTTAATTTCCAAGGTAGTTGCGGGAAGGTTATGATCATGGTCGAATATGACCACTTAGCGGAGGGTATCGAGTTAATCTAGCATACTAGGATACTGTGGATATGAAATCTCGTATTGGTGACAAAATGTTGACTGCTGCGAGGCTAAAGGAGAGTAGAGGAAAGTAAAGTACACCGATCGAATGATAGTGCCGCCACATACTAAAGCTACAATATGACCGCGATTAAGTTGCTTTACACGCGGCTTCACGGGTTCTCGTATCCATAAGTATACATATGAGTGTTTTTTCACTCATTTGCTAGTGGGAGTAGAATACTTTAGTTACGGCGATGCCCGCTAGAGGCGCTGAGTCGGTAGTGTTGGTGGAGTGATGATGAATGGTCGAATTGAAAATGGTCGCGCTTAACGTTAGACGGGAGTATCGACGTGCGCACTCGCGGACATGACAATATTTTATTGAAGTGTATTCTAATATAAATGTTCGAAAGAAAGGATTACATTTGTGGTAAAAATACAAGGTGGTCCGCATTTCATCGTACAAATGGTGCCAGGAAGATTTTGTGATTTAAAGTAAGGCGAAAATCAAGAATAACAAAATTGCGCAAAATTGAGAAAGTTGAGTTTACAAACTTGTGAAATATACGTAACTTTGCTTAATTCCCAGCTAGACAAGAGTAGATAATCAATAGAGGGTTATTCTGCGTATAAGATAAGTCGAAAATGTACCTAAAATAACTTTTTTTTTAGAAGAAAATCTTTTAAATAGAAAATCGAATTTGAAAATTTGCTTAGCACGGGTTAATTCTTCATTAACATTATTTCTTAAAAATTCTTAAATGGCAAAATTTTGTTCTTGATTTTGCGTTCTTCCATTCACTGTAATGTGTTACATTGTATGTAACTTAAACGTAACAACCGACAAATTGTTAATGCTTTCAAAGATGTTCCTACTCGGCTGCAACACACTTGTCTTCGATAATTATATCACAGATAAGTGCAGTTACGAACTATTGCGAGATTCCTGGAACGTAGGTTTACCGAAGCTCCTGTGGTCATAAATTGCCGCTAAATTCCTTGGAGAATCGGTAGACTAGCTATACATTTAATAATCGGCGTTGGGGAAAAGCCTGGCGCGTGTAGAATGTTCAGTCGAATTAAATTTGTCCGTGCCACGACTGTTTGCAGTTACACGAGACGCGTCGATGGGAGACTACGGTCGCAACTTGCTCGCGGAGATTTGTCCTAATCTCGTTTACCAAAGTCCAGAAACATTCATCAGGCTGCTACGGAGTTACCTTCTACCCAGAGTAACGAAATCACTTTAACGAGACCATCGCAGACGCTCCTCAGGTCGACTATTTCTATTCTGATGGGAATAAGGTTCATTGGAAGTTGCTCTATTCTTTCTCTGTGTCCTTCGTCGACATTGAAGTCTTTTGGTAGGTTTGGGGGGGTTAGGTGAAAAATAAAGAAAAAGAGGTGAAACTATTACAACTGGGATTTGATACCTTAGTCAAAAGACGAAGCATTCTATTCAGTTATAGGAAAAGATTATAATAAAATGTAAAATGAGCTTTCTTGAAACTTTCAATAGTTATGAATATGTAAAAATTTAATTCAATGTAAAGAGGTAATAGAATGTAAGAGTAGTATCCCTGGATTTAACAAGCCAAACTTTATTGCACAGGGTGTTTGACTACAGGTGTAAAGAAATTTGAGGGATAATTCTTGAAACTAAAATATGATGAATATCAAACATAAAAAATTGCGTTTTTGGCTTTGTTTTTTAGTTATTGATAATTAAAAATCAGCCGAAATATCCCCACGAGCGAGTAAACCTCCTTACACGAACGAAATTAGGTTAGTCTAAGCAGCGGGATGCTCAGGAATCCTCAAGTTGAATGATACATTGGCAACAACTTATCTCGTACAAGTCATAGAGAAGAATATTATATATGTTGTATATATATTGTTATATATATATATCATTTGTTCTATGCCAAAGCTAAGCTAATATCATAATTTCTAATATAATAAATTTTGTTTGTATTACATTTTAAAAATACTTTGTAAAAAACGAAAATTAAAATTTGTTATGTTTTCGTCTTATGATTTTTTATATTACATAATCTTATGTTTCTATATTTCAAAATTAACCAATTGATTAAATAGATTAGTTTCGTCTAACGGGAGATTTTGTATTTTGTAATTAGAAATGTTGTTTTCAAGGTATATGTAAGTAAATAAATTTTCAATACTTGCTTTTTTGTTGCTTCGATACGAAAAGAAAGTTATTTTAATATTATATTACGAATTACGAATTACTAAATTTCGTACGTATTTAATCCAATTTTAATTGTGAAAAAATGTTATTATGAATTATATTTTATTAAATTTTCAAATAATTCTGATTGCGAATGTGGTGGTGGCAGGAATACAAAACGAACTCTCTGATTCTTTTTTGGACACCAAAAGTCCCGGTACACTCATTTATTAGCTATTTCTTTTGTCATGCGATAAATGACTCGTGTACAGGGTCACATTTGAGACTTCTTTGATGTTAAATTGCTTCGAGAAACGAGGCTGCTAACCATTTTACCTAGTAGTTCAACTGTAGCTTAATTGTATCACGGAGCAGGTCCCTCTATACTTTCACTACGCTCCTGAAACAGGGGCTCTCAGGATACCAAATGAAAATCTCGCGAAATTGCGAAAACGATTATTTTCTATAATAAGAAGTTGCAGAAGGAGTACCAAATATTTATTTTATTATAATATTATTGCTTGATTTGATTTTTAGTTTGCTTTAACCTATGAAATATCTTTAAATTGAAATACCTATCCTTGAATTGTTTTACTAATTTTATGCCTAAAAGTCAGATTGATAGATTCTTTTTTGTCATTTTTTTAGTAAAGCTATTTATGTTTTAATATTTATTTTTATTCATTATTGTCCAATAGGATATTAATAATTATTAGATATTTTTTGTGCAGAGGTGAATTTTTTTACATAATTCAAGAAAACTAGCTTTATATTGTATTTGAATAATTTAATATTTAAAGCTTAAATGTTTTAGATTTAAGAGATAAGGAAAATAAGAGGGAATGCAAGCCGGAAGCTATCCTAAATTGAAAGGAAGGACTTATGAATAATAATAATAATATTAAAATATGATTTATGATTATAAGTATGATTTCATTTTATTCAATATGGCAAATTTAATATTAAATTATAAATTACAATTATTCTATTTTTAATTATTCTCTTCGTTTCTTACTCTTTGCAATAATACAACAAGATGTATTGTAATTGACAACGAAATAATTTTTTATATTTCTACCAAAAATTTTATAAGTATTGATTGGATGTTATAAAGCTTCAAAATATGCTCCAATTGCAAAATTATTCACTAGGATATGAATTATGATCATTAAAAAATAGTTCATTGATAAATAAGTATATGTGATTATAATGAATCGTGACATAAGAATTGTATAAAAATTCTGTTTAGAAATAATTACTATAAATATGACTTGTACTAAAGTATAGCCGTGAGTCTTTCAAAAGCTGAAATATAAATATACATATATGAATCTCCAATTTTTCTTTACTTGTATTTTACGATTAGATCTTTTATAGATGGTATACATTGTGTGATGTGAAAATTTAACAATCATTTGGATATATCGTAGTCAATATCGATATTTTCCAACAGGAAAAATAAATCTGGAACATTATTGAATACTTGAATTGAATTGAATCTTAGTCTTCCACGATATAATAATTACAAATGAGTTTATGAATTGTTCTATTGCTTTTAAAGTAATATTTCATATGTTTGTTATATGATTTTTTATAGTGTCTTTTAATCAACTTAAAATTGTAATTATTTGCTAGCTGTACTGTTTATTGATAATATACAGTAATTGCATTTAAAATAGTGCAAAAACTTCTTAAAACGTTTTTATAAAGTGATATTAGAAGTTGGGGGTAAATAGAATTAATCAAATAGTATTAATTCCTTGGTAGCCAGATAAATTTTTAAGAGAAATACTTTCTTCTTCTTATATTTTATTATACTTTTAATATATTTCAAACGATACACTTGAGATTCCTAAGTATATCCGAAATTTTCTTTGTTCTTTGATTTTTTTCCTACAACACGATATATTAGATACCTGTTCTATTCTACATTTTTCTGTATATTCTAATCAGTATTCTAATTAACATATTCGAATCTTCAGAAATATTCAAATGTAGGTATTCTAATCAAAGTTAATATTTATTTGTTGTATCTCACATTAATATTATATCGTCTTTTAATATTTCCTTCTAATCTATGAAGTTTTTAATAGAAGTTTTACAAGAATTTCACTCGATAAATAAACAGGATTTCTAACAATCTATTGGTATTGTTATTTTTTATATAGGTACTACTTTTATTTTACCTGTTATTATTTATTATCATTACTAAGGATTAAGGAAGGCGAAAAGGGTGAACGGAGAGAAGGAAGGGGAGGGGGTGCAGAGAGAGAGAGAGAGAGAGAGAGAGAGAGAGAGAGAGAGAGAGAGAGAGAGAGAGAGAGAGAGAGAGAGAGAGAGAGAGAGAGAGAGAGAGAGAGAGAGAGAGAGAGAGAGAGAGAGAGAGAGAGAGAGAGAGAGAGAGAGAGAGAGAGAGAGAGAGAGAGAGAGAGAGAGAGAGAGAGAGAGAGAGAGAGAGAGAGAGAGAGAGAGAGAGAGAGAGAGAGAGAGAGAGAGAGAGAGAGAGAGAGAGAGAGAGAGAGAGAGAGAGAGAGAGAGAGAGAGAGAGAGAGAGAGAGAGAGAGAGAGAGAGAGAGAGAGAGAGAGAGAGAGAGAGAGAGAGAGAGAGAGAGAGAGAGAGAGAGAGAGAGAGAGAGAGAGAGAGAGAGAGAGAGAGAGAGAGAGAGAGAGAGAGAGAGAGAGAGAGAGAGAGAGAGAGAGAGAGAGAGAGAGAGAGAGAGAGAGAGAGAGAGAGAGAGAGAGAGAGAGAGAGAGAGAGAGAGAGAGGGAAAACCGAAGAAGGGAAATAACTAGTTATAAAAAACCAAACAGAGAAGAAGCAGGGGACGGAGACGGAAGTTAGAAAGACTGTTGTGGATAATAACTGTAGATATTTATAATAATAAGTTATGTGCAATATTAAAAAGTTTTAAAAAATTGTAATCCATGTCCTATTTGTAATTGTAATCCAAGTATGTCAGGCCGAGATAGAACTATTTATTATTATCACATTTCATTTATTATAATACTACTTTATATCATTACTGTTATAATAATATTTATAGATACTTTTTTATATGATTAATACTAATGATAATACTAATTTTTAAAACTATTACTGTTCTATACAAAATCAGAGCTAAAATTCCTTTCTTCCTCTTTCCATTCACTTAACAGTTCTATCGATTATCCTCTTCTACCCACATTAAACCATAGTTAATTCTTAAAAAATATCGGAGTTCTTCGATTTATCGTTATGTTTGACAATCCGAAAACTTACGCGGGCAAGAGATCGCAGTTCGTACCGCTGAAAGGAATGAAAGTTGAGAGCCGCAGTTGTGACGTAACGTTAAATTGGAGACTCTATATTCCGGCGCACGAAATTGCATAGGTTCACTAAATAGTGGCACTTTAGCACGACCTTCCGTTAATAAGATCCTTCGAGTGATACTCGACTGGTGAAGTGTTTAAAGTTGAACGTTAACTCAGATACCTTGTTATCGGCACGCGTTTTACTCCTCCTCTCGCTCCACCTCCGCTAGTTTAGATTTGGATCAGTACCGAAATTGTATTTATAACTTTCGTCGTCGAGGGTGAAAAAGGGAAACGCGACGGAGGAAAAAAAAGGCAGGAACATTTTTCAAGGCGCTTTATATTCGCTTCCCAGCCATATTAGAGATTTAATGCACGTAACGTACGAATGTGCATTACATCGACGTAATTACAGCGTGAAAGAAGTAGGGCAGTTTAAAGTGCACGACGGGGAAAAGTGTTCCAAATTTTTTTTTTATGTTTAGACTTTCATTGTGCGTTTTACGGCGTCTTCCGTTGTTTATTTTGTCTCTCGGATATTTAATTTTATTCGTTCTACTTTTCATGTGTATTTTTCTACATCTTTCTACATACACCGTACCGTATCCTGCGCTATTTATACTATACTGTGTAGTATAATATATTACATTTATATACAGGGTGGTTGATAACTGGTGGTACAAGCAGAGAGGGGAAAAGAAAGTGATTCCACGCGAAAAAAGAAGTCGAAAATATAGAATAAAAATATTTAAAAA
>NT_176892.1:0-216 GCF_000188095.3 Bombus impatiens | reverse complement strand
ATTTTCTCGAAAACAAAGCCCCAAACGAAAAATTTTTATTCTATATTTTCGACTTCTTTTTTCGCGTAGAATCGCCCCCTTTCCGCTTGTACCACCAGTTACCAACCATCCTGTATATATCAGGTAAATGTTGGAATTTTGGGCATTTGACGAACTTCATTCGAATTTACCATCGTGGTTATAGCTGATATTTGTTGGTACAAATGTGATTATTAC
>NT_176891.1:59669-62688 GCF_000188095.3 Bombus impatiens | reverse complement strand
TCGAACAAATACAATCGGATCGAATGACGACAATTGTTTAATTACGCATATGATAGAATCTAGATTACGGTGTTAGGGAATTTTTCCAAAATTCCAAAGGGAAGGCTCCAATGTCCTTTCATCTCTCACATATTCTTTAGCCTGCCACGTGATTCTAACTAACAACCTCGATTGAATTTATGTGCAAGTGCAAGTGCATTTTACGCAGTTTATCAATAGTTAGCCACTATCTCCACTCGAATAACTCTACCAGTACTATACAACTCTCAAGGTGCATGCAGTGATCACCCACTCCTTATAATAATATCAATCAATCCCATTATTTACATTTACAAATTTAAGGCCATCTCAGCAGAATACCCATCCACTAGGTAAACAAAACAAAATAATACACCCGCCAAGCACAAACGCTCTGTAGATTGTTATCATCTGTTTCATTCGTGCCTTATAGACTAAAAACTCATTCGTTAGATATTTAATTATTAAATTCAAATTATCAACTCAATTTCAGCCACTGTCTAATAAATACTGCTTGCAAACCATCTATCATTTCTTAAATCAAATATAAGAATTGTTTATTTTATAAATTATGTTCTGTGTTTAAACACAGCCCACTCAACATTGTATCGACCGCGTGACATTGATTGTCAAGTCCTATAAACTAGGATCTTCCAAATTTCTTTTGTTTTTGATAGACACAACCGCTAGCCGATATTTGGCTTGTTCTTTGTTATTATACAATTACTGCCATTTTTTACGACTGACCTCCTTTCTCGTAGTGACTCGACACTATGCTACATTTAATCAAAACTCATAATTGTAGCGATAAAATACTTCCTATCAATACAATATACAATCTAAAATTTAAATATCCTGCTTTAGGGCGACATATCCAGTGAATTAACGGCGCCTCAACAATTACATTTCCTTAAAATTAAGGGGTAAATTTATAACATAAGTTACAAAATTATTATCTAATTTCAATCTAATACCCAAAAACTGTTCAACATAAATTTACTATGCTCAAAGTGCATCCCCTTACAAATGATATCGATGTTTACGATATTTATTTACTATATTAATATCGATATTATTTGTTATAGGTCCAAACCACTGACCTCGGCCAGAACTGTCCTGATTCGCCTTCATCATGGTCACAACCAACATAATATTAACTACGATAAAAAACTAAAATTAACAATTTGACTCTAACTATCGCCGCTATAATACGACTGGCCTGTGTACGTATTAAATAATTTATAGTAAGTAACTTGTTTATAAATACACCTTGTCATATTTATCTACTCTATCCTTTGTCTTACGACCTACACTCACCTTGACGTACACATCATCGTTATTCCTTTATATTGTTCAGAAACCATTATATCGCAATATTTCAAAATCCTATTATGCTTAATTTCGAAATATTACAATGGAACTTTTGGGCAGACGACTATATCAGGCCAACCGTCTCGGGGTTCAAAGTAATTTCCTGTGCTCCCAAGTTTTTTCCTGTAACGCGACTTGGCAAGTAGATAGTTGCCACTGTACGACACTATATAAAATAAATTAGAACCACTCTAATGTAGCTACAGCTACAAACTTACATCGAAATACTCGAGGAGCGGCCAAATAAATGGAAATAAACTGAAAATGCGGGTAAATGCAACCTCACTATGTTAACATTAAGGAAAGGTACCACGCCTCTTATCATTCTCAACCACCACATCATACAGCAAATCAAAACAGCTAGATAGTCAGGTCTTTGCCCGGACTACCTACACCCAGACAAATTTGTTTGGAAACAACACATAAATAAAGAAATCGAGCAAATCAGACTCAAAAGGAAGGAAATGTACCGACTCATTGTAGATATTCTACCAGTGAACTATTACCAGAAAATAAACTATCGCTACACAAAACAATTATAAAGCCTAATTGAACTCATGATAATCGACTTTGCGGTATGGCAACTAAAAGTCATACTACTCGAATTGAAGTTTACTATGGATGTTCGTAAAAACCAGAAATTCGTTCGAAGAATAGAAAAGCACTGATCGCGTATATGGTCAGTTATGACTATAGAACAGGTGTTAACGGGTCGATATCGATTAGCGGTGAATTCGCATATAGTACAGATATACACATGTATATTATACAGAGTGTTTTTTCAAATTATTCTTTTGGATAACCATTCCGATGAAAATAAATGGAGGCCTGGAGGCCTTCCATAGCGAGTAGTTGGAGTCGGCTGTGGGGGATAAACTGGCGAGATATTTTTGGAAACAGTCGTTTTTGTAATTTTTTATGGTTTTGGATAGCTTTCTAGTTGCGTTGTTTAGTTTGCGTTTGTCATCCGGCGTTCTATGGGTCTGCCATACTCTTCTTAGTCTACGTTTTTCTGCTATTTTTTTTAATATGTATTGGGGATATTCTTGTTTGCTGATGGACGTCTTTGTAGGTGTGAAGAGGCGGATGGCGTTTATTATGCTCGTGTTTAAGTATTCCGTGGCTGCTTCAATTTCTTCCTTGGTTTTTAGTGAGTTCAGAGCTGAAGTTCAATGAGTAAAGACTTCTCTGAAGAGCTGCCAGTCGGTGTGTTGGTTATGAATGGAGCCATTAGGTGTATTCTCGATGATTGTTGAACTGACTGTTGCTATCATGGGGGAATGATCAGAAGAGAGGTCAGCCGAGAAGTTGATTTAGGCGTGTCTTGATGAGATATTTTTAGTTACGAAGAAGTCCAGAAGGTCGGGTATTTTGTTAGTGTCGGTGGGCCAGTATGTGGGTTCGTATGTGGTGAAGTAGTTGAGGTTGTTGGTTATTATGCTGTTTAAGAGATTTTTGCCTCTTACTGTAACCAGTCTGCTGCCCCATTAGGTATGTTTGGCGTTATAGTCTCCTCCAGCTATGAATCTACTGCCCAGGGTGCCCAGGAAGTTATCAAAGTCTTCTTTGGCGATGGAGTGTCTGGGAGGGCAGTATACTGCTGAGGTGGTGATTGTGCCATGACAGTCTT
>NT_176891.1:50191-59267 GCF_000188095.3 Bombus impatiens | reverse complement strand
CCCATTGAGTGTGCTTGGCGTTATAGTCTCCTCCAGCTATGAATCTATTGCCCAGGGTGTCCAGGAAGTTATCAAAGTCTTCTTTGGCGATGGAGTGTCTGGGAGGACAGTATACTGCTGAAGTGGTGATTGTACCATGACAGTCTTCTATTGCTACGTTTGTTGCTTGGAGGTAGTCTTTCTGGAATGATGGAAGTTCGTAGTGCTTAATACTTGTTTTGATTATGATTCCGGTGCCACCGTGGGCCTTTCCGCTGCAGTGTTGGGTATGGTAGAATTTGTAACCATTTATTTTCAAATAGTTTTTGTCGGTGAAGTGGGTTTCCGATACGAGCATTACGTCGATTTGCTGGTGTTTTAGGAAGAGTTCTAGTTCAAGAGCTCTGCGTCTTGGTTTTATTTTGCGTCGGGGCGTACTAATTTATCCATGATGAGTGTTAGTAGCGATAGCAAATTATTTATTTGCTCCGATAGTTTCTCTATTAGCTTTTCAAGCCTAGAGAAGTTGTCTGTGTTAGGAGAATTGGGGACACTATTTTGGGAAAGATCCCTTTGGCTATTCGGGTTATTTTGGATCTTGTATTGCTTGGGCATAGGAGGTTGAGGTAGTGATGAATTTAATAAGACTGGGTATTTGGTTGGTTGAGGGGGTTGAGGTAGTCGTTAATTTCGGCGGGCTGGATGTTTGGTTGGTTACCTCTTTTGCTCTGAGTTTAGGGTACCTGTTTGTGTATAGGGTTTTATAGGCTGAGCAGTCTTTATAGTTAGCAGGATGGTCACCTTGACAGTGGATGCATTTCGCTGGGTTTTCCGGTGATTTAGCGCACTGGTCAGTGGAGTGTGTGCCTGCAGATTTAACGCGGCGGAAGGTATGGTTGCAGTATTTCTGTGTGTGACCGTACCTTTGGCACCTTTTGCATTGCACTATTTCTTTTTTCACAAGCGGTGATTCGAATTTTACTATTGCGTTTATTAGGCGACTGATGTTGTAAATTTCCTTATTGTTAGGCTTTTGTTTCATGTCTATAAAAAATAAGGATAACGGATCTTTCGAGACTCTATGCCTTATATTATTTACGTTGATGACTTCGTCGTGGCCGAGTTGTGAGAGTTCGTATTTGAGTTCATCTATGTCTGCTGAGTGGTGGATGTTGCGTAGAACCACTCGAAAAGGTCTTTCTTGTTTGAGTTGGTACGTGTGAAAGTTGGCGTTCAAGGTCTTAAGCAGTTTGGTGATTTTTCTGTATGCGTCAGGGTGTTGTCGGCAGAATTTTTACTTTGTTATTGTTAATCTTCAGGTTGTAGTCGTCCGTGGATATATCTCTCTCTAAGGACTTGATCATTGTTTGTATGTCGATGACATCATCCACAAACATTGGTGGAGGAGGGGGGATTCTCTGTGCTTGTTGGTTTGGCGGCGGGTCTGCGATTTCCATGGCGTCGTTAGTGGATTGCAATACGGCGAACCTGTTGTGGATGTTTATTTGTATCGTTGGTTGTTCGTTCCGGGTGTTGATCGTGTTTGGTTTTGATGTTTCTATTTTTCGTTTCTTTGTGATATTAGCGTCGTTGGTGCGGAGGATTCTGCTGCCCTTCTGCCACGGAGGAGGTAGCGCGGGGTAGTTGCGAGTTTGCTCAGGCGAGCCTGGTCGCGATTGCTGGGCCATCCTCGAGCTAGTCAATTCAAAATGAATAGCTACATTAGAGTGGTTCTAATTTATTTTATATAGTGTCGTACAGTGGCAACTATCTACTTGCCAAGTCGCGTTACAGGAAAAAACTTGGGAGCACATGAAATTACTTTGAACCCCGAGACGGTTGGCCTGATATAGTCGTCTGCCCAAAAGTTCCATTGTAATATTTCGAAATTAAGCATAATAGGATTTTGAAATATTGCGATATAATGGTTTCTGAACAATATAAAGGAATAACGATGATGTGTACGTCAAGGTGAGTGTAGGTCGTAAGACAAAGGATAGAGTAGATAAATATGACAAGGTGTATTTATAAACAAGTTATTTACTATAAATTATTTACTACGTACACAGGTCAGTCGTATTATAGCGGCGATAGTTAGAGTCAAATTGTTAATTTTAGTTTTTTATCGTAGTTAATATTATGTTGGTTGTGACCATGATGAAGGCGAATCAGGACAGTTCTGGCCGAGGTCAGTGGTTTGGACCTATAACAAATAATATCGATATTAATATAGTAAATAAATATCGTAAACATCGATATCATTTGTAAGGGGATGCACTTTGAGCATAGTAAATTTATGTTGAACAGTTTTTGGGTATTAGATTGAAATTAGATAATAATTTTGTAACTTATGTTATAAATTTACCCCTTAATTTTAAGGAAATGTAATTGTTGAGGCGCCGTTAATTCACTGGATATGTCGCCCTAAAGCAGGATATTTAAATTTTAGATTGTATATTGTATTGATAGGAAGTATTTTATCGCTACAATTATGAGTTTTGATTAAATGTAGCATAGTGTCGAGTCACTACGAGAAAGGAGGTCAGTCGTAAAAAATGGCAGTAATTGTATAATAACAAAGAACAAGCCAAATATCGGCTAGCGGTTGTGTCTATCAAAAACAAAAGAAATTTGGAAGATCCTAGTTTATAGGACTTGACAATCAATGTCACGCGGTCGATACAATGTTGAGTGGGCTGTGTTTAAACACAGAACATAATTTATAAAATAAACAATTCTTATATTTGATTTAAGAAATGATAGATGGTTTGCAAGCAGTATTTATTAGACAGTGGCTGAAATTGAGTTGATAATTTGAATTTAATAATTAAATATCTAACGAATGAGTTTTTAGTCTATAAGGCACGAATGAAACAGATGATAACAATCTACAGAGCGTTTGTGCTTGGCGGGTGTATTATTTTGTTTTGTTTACCTAGTGGATGGGTATTCTGCTGAGATGGCCTTAAATTTGTAAATGTAAATAATGGGATTGATTGATATTATTATAAGGAGTGGGTGATCACTGCATGCACCTTGAGAGTTGTATAGTACTGGTAGAGTTATTCGAGTGGAGATAGTGGCTAACTATTGATAAACTGCGTAAAATGCACTTGCACTTGCACATAAATTCAATCGAGGTTGTTAGTTAGAATCACGTGGCAGGCTAAAGAATATGTGAGAGATGAAAGGACATTGGAGCCTTCCCTTTGGAATTTTGGAAAAATTCCCTAACACCGTAATCTAGATTCTATCATATGCGTAATTAAACAATTGTCGTCATTCGATCCGATTGTATTTGTTCGAGATTTGTGATAATGAGCGTGGGCTCGAGGCGACAACCAGTCGCCGAATGTAGCCACGGTCACGGGATGAACGCTCTGTCTAACAAAGGTACGGAGTAATTCTATAGCTCTCCTTAAAAGAAATATTTGTAGCGGCACGCGACAGTGAACATTCCAACGGTTTCTGTCCCGTGACTCGCCACACGCAGATCCTATTCTTCGGGTATGATGGTTATCAGATGCCGACGCATCTCCACAGTACATGTTCAGCTAACCTGAGGGCCGTTATAAACATTAAGATCTAGTTACATAAAGTCCTTCGAACAGACAAACAGTCTTTGTCCCAACTACGGGGAGATAGGGGAGATCTATTTTTCAACGAACGGCGCTCCCCGCTAGCAACCTACCCCTCAAGGACGGCCAGCATCCTTTTCTAGCCACCAACATGGAAATTGACCAATTAACAACAACGTCAATTTCCCTCACTTTCTGAATGAAGGCTATCCTCGACGAATCTGACGATCTCGTGTCCTTAGGCACACCCCATCTTAGTTTTCCTCGGTGCATCATCGCGACGGAAAGTCATTCTCTCGTAAGGTCGTATTATCGGATTACTTAGCGTCTTTACGCTTGGTGGATATTCCACGTTTTAACAAAGAGTTAGTTTAGTTATACTTCCACCGTAGCTAAGCAAGTCGAGTACGATTTGGGCTTTGGAAGAAAGAGCATCCTGTTATCCCGTTGACCGCGCATTCGTTATTGAACCTAGGATCATTGTCATTGGCTTCTCGAGTATTTAATTACCACGGTTACTTGTCAAATTCTGTAATATTCGTATTTGCACTAGTCAATGTCTTCTCTATTACATAACGACAATGTGTAATCCAAATGAAGATTCGTTTCACGCCCCTAGCCCTAACCCTGATCATAACGTAACCCGACATATATATTATATCACTGCACGTTTTTCTGGATAAAACACGCATGATATTAGGAAAATGAATGATTTACATGGTTTACACTTGCGCATCTTGCTCGACCGCCTTGCAATTTTGGCACTTTATTACTGTTAAGGAAATTCGAGGATTTGGAAATACAAATAATTTGTTATATTTCACACACAATAGCTATACATCTATATTACACTCTGAAGAACGTTTTGACCGCACGCTTGTCGCCAACCGACTATCCTAGATTCTTCTAACATCTGGCAACAGTCTTTTGTCTCCACTAAGACCTTGACGCCCTCTGACCCTTACACACACACTCTCATGTACAGTGTAAATGTATCACTCCCCTAACAATTACATTCGAGTTGCGAATATAATAATGACGCGTACTATGACTGGCAGTCGGCGCCACGTTACGTACGATATTAGATCTATCATGCCAGATATCGAACCTATTGCGCACGCGTATCATGAGATTGGGCACGCTTGTAAAGAAGGAACGATGATCATGGAGGATTCCTCTTCGCCCGACATCTTTCAATATTTATGCAAAAGGAATTACCGAGCGGTAAGTCTCTTCGGCGCGGTTATCTAAATCCTCCACTTCTCGAGCAATTCGAACCGTAGGTAAACGACTGTTCCTCGCTGTCGAAGGAAGGAGTGAAGCACTGTTCTTGTTACCTCCGATAAGAGTCCCTATGACCATATTTACCCCTCTCGTTCCCCACGACGTTCGGTAACAGCCCGATATTACGTGGAAGAATATTCTTCTGCTCTAAACTCGCCTTGCGAATAGTTCCTTATTTTTTAGTTCGTACGGTCCTTCGTTCCCTTTCTCTGGTTTATGGGCTATGGGATTTTTGAAAACGAAACCAGATCGGCAGAAAACAAATATCTCTGCGTATCGTACACTGCGATCTTCGATCGTACAGTGGACGACGCAAAGTAGAGATGATTTTCTTGATGAATTCGCAAGAGGCCAGCATTCGAATACATTCTTGCTTCCTCTTGACAAATTCAATTTTTTCTTTAACCAGCGTGTTTGTCATTTGCTTATGTATTTTATAGAAAAAGTGGACCTATTGAGGGGACGTACCGCGATGGAGGGGAAAAATCGTTTGCTCGACTGCTTTATCGGTAATACCGAAACGAGCACGGTAGTACTGCTATTGGATGGATCCCTTCCAAGTGACTTTATGTTAAGGTATAATAAATTAATTGCTTTATTTGCACACAACATCGATACATATATATTACAATCTGAAGACCTCGATAGCCTTCTTACACGCACGCTTGTTGTCAAACAGATTATTCTAGATGCTTCTAACAGCTTTCAACAGTCTTTTGTCTCAACTAAGACCTGAACGTTCTCTGACACTTACACACACATTCACATGTAGAGTGTAAATGTATCATCTACCTAACACCTTAAAGTCCTTTTCTGTCGAAAAATTGGAAACATCTTCGATCGGTACAGCGCATCTGGATTTCTGTTAGGAAGAAGACCTTTGAAGTTCGATCCTGTCTCAAAATTGGACGCGGATGCCTCGACATACTGCGTCTAACCGCCTCTTCCTTCTTGCTGGCCACTACGCGAACTCTTCTAACAATTCAAAACGTATTCTCGTCGCGAGTTACGGGAACTTGTTCGCGCAACGAATTTAAAGTTCCTCCGCACACGACACGCAGGTTCACAAATCTGATACTACCGGAAGATAGCAAATTATAGATACGCTGACACGTAAGCTTTTCCTTTTCTTCCTCTTTCTTTCTTTTTTCTTTTCTTTTCTTTTTACGAATCACTTTCCTGGCGAATCGAAGCTGAAGATTAGAAAGGTTTTACAATTTTTATATGTAATCCCGGTCGGCGATTTTCATGCAATCAGAGTTTCAAATTCAGAAGCGCCAAATGAAACAAGTCTTTCTTGCGCATTCGCGCTCTGACATTGCCCTTTCGAAGATTCTGAACTTTTGATTCCGAGCCCCAAAAATCGTCACGTTGCGAGTGTCACTGCACTCAACGTGCCTAGCTTTCAACGCCGATAAACTTTCTGATAAAGTCCAATTTCAAAAATCTAGAAGCACGTACTTTGCGTTTTGTCCTCGCCTTTACCGGTTGCGTCCTTTCGGCTCACCTTTTTTCTCGTTCTTTATTTCAAATAAGCGACCGTTTCTTTCTTCCTTTCTTTTTTCCTGTTGAAACACCTCAACGATACAAACATGCAAACCATGCTGTTTGGATAATCGACTCAGGAGCTACGGATCACATGACAGGATGACAAGAATCGTTCAGCGTCCTCAAAAAATTCGACAACACGGTGAAGATAGAGATCGGCGATGTTCACGGGTGCATGCGGTAAAGGAAAAATCAAGGTAGACACTTTTGAGGGCGGCAAATGGATAGCATGCACAATGAACGATGTCTTATATGTACCAGGTATGAAAAGAAATCTATTTTCCATTAGATCTGTCGCAAGGTGGGGCATAGATTTCTGTATGTTCAAGGAAGGGAAAAAATGTATGTTTTTACGAAACCAGAAAGTAATAACAAGAGGTTCTGTTATCGGAAATTTATATAAGGTGGATATGCGAGTTATACCGTCAGTTTGCAATCTTAGTAATAGAGCTGTGGCGGCACTCGACAACAAACCGTTCCACCGGACGACTGTATCGCAGTGGTTAGCGCCTTAAGTTACGAACGTTCGGAACACGAGCTCAAATTCAGGCGCCCGTAGTCCGATTTTTCTTCCATGGCACATAAATGAGAAGAAAGCAGCAGTAGCTTATAGCGACGTCTACATCAGCAGCAGCAGCAGCACTATCACGACGACTACTATTACACCTCAGAGCGGACTCAAACGCGGACACCCTGCAGTTATGGCACGAACGGCTGTCATCAAAACATCAGACACGTTAAGGAATTTTTAAAGAATTCGCATATGGAAATTGTAGA
This sequence comes from Bombus impatiens, assembly GCF_000188095.3. Lineage (NCBI taxonomy): Eukaryota > Metazoa > Arthropoda > Insecta > Hymenoptera > Apidae > Bombus > Bombus impatiens. The sequence continues at coordinate 52,101 of NT_176891.1, read as the reverse complement.
GGACAGTAACTTTTTTGTGAACGTTGCGCGTACGAGAAACATCATAGATCGAGTTTTCACGAGAAAATCAAGCGTGCGACTAAACCTCGCGAAATTATTTATACGGATATATGTGGATCTATGGAAGGCGAGTCATCAGGCAAGAAATCGTATTTTCTTATGTTTAAAGATGATTTTTCAAATTCACGATGATTTAATTCTTACAACATAAGTTAGAAGTAATCGAAAAGCTAAAAACTTTTTACCTAGAAGTCGAAAATCAATTCGACAATAAGATCAAAGAATTTCACAGTGATGGGGGGAAAGAATTAAAAAATAAAGAGGTTAAAGAATTTTCAAGAAGCCAGGAAATTGGGCTCACAATTAACGTCCCACGCATTCCTGAACAGAATTGCGTCGCAGAAAGAGAAAATAGAGTAATAATAGAGGCAGGTCGGTCGATGCTATATTCGAAACCGAATCTACCGCTATTTTTATGAGCCGAAGCCATGAACACAGCAGTACATGCCATAAACAAGACCGGGCCGACAAGGCAGAACAACAAAACACCGTATGAACTGTGGTACGGAAAACCGCCTGATTTAGAAAAAATAAGTGAAGTTTTACTAACGATACTGTGTCTGAGGAAAGCTAGGGGTGGCTGTGTCTGGGGACACGGGACTATCGCATTTATTGATGACAATTTTGGTTAGGGAAGTGAGGGCAGTAGACGGTTGGTGGACCAGGAAGGGGTTTAGCCGCCCTCGTGAGAAAGTTGCTAACGGAACATACCAGACGTGAGGAAAACCAACTTTCCGTGTTAACCCGTAGTAAACAATAAACATAAAAGGAAATCTAAGACAAGAGATACTCGCTTGGTCTGAAGAACTTTAACTATGAAAATTCCAAGACCCTTGGTGGGTCCCTAAAACTATTGAAGATACGCGCCAAGGATGTGCAGACATTTGGGCGACATCTTGCCCGCGGTGTGTGGTCTGGTCTAGGTAGAGTGTCGCCCGACGTAACAATGACACTGAACCGGAGAAAGGGGCTGCACGAGAACAGGAACTAGAACAAGAACTGTCCGAGCTGGCTGAAGTCTCGGCTTATATGCGTTTTGGTTTTGAAGATGTGAAGGGCTCGGTGTAGGTTATGATGTGGAAAAGTCCGTCTCTGATCGCATCAGCACGGCCAGACGTCGCTCCTGGTACAGAAAAACGCTTGGGGCGGGGGGCGAGGGCACGCTGCGAAATTAAATGCGATTGGAAAATCTTTATTGGCCTGTCTGGCTGGTGGTGTGCCCAACAAAACCATTTTGTCCCAACACCTGTGGCTATTATCGAACGGAGACTCGATGACGGGAAACGAGACGTGGCCATCCAGAATGCAATGTTACCATTGCCGAGTATGCTTTGAGTATGAATGTGCAGTTGAGAAATATGTAAAACGGTTGGCGTTTTTGTTGGAAGCGAGTTGAGAGTTACGTTGAATGTATAAAGGATTTCGATTTTCAGAACCGCAGTTTCAGAGGTACCGCGTATTGTAAGAGAGTCTAGATTTTAATGTAATATCGTAAAGTAGTTCGAACTAGAGGTCGGTTGAAAATAGAAAAGAAACCGTGTACGTCGTCTTTCTGTGGTTCGTTTACATTTAAGAGTCCCTACGTGACTAAAGTCACCTAGTTCTTACATAGGTATGAGGAAAAGAATAGACAACGTTAGACGAGAAGAACGGTTTCGTGTTTTCAAGGCGGGACGACCGATAGGTCAGAGTGTGCGAGTCGAAAAATGTGTGTGTTGCGAGAGTCAGAGCTAATTGAGTCGTCGAAGACTGGAGTCGTTAGAGTTAATCGAGACACCGAAGAGTAGAGTCGAGAGAATTGATAGAGTTGTTAGAGAGAGAGAGAGAGAGAGAGAGAGAGAGAGAGAGAG
>NT_176891.1:47606-49748 GCF_000188095.3 Bombus impatiens | reverse complement strand
CGAGTGGGCGAGTGGGCGAGTGGGCGAGTGGGCGAGTGAGCGAGTGAGCGAGTGAGCGAGTGAGCGAGTGAGCGAGTGAGCGAGTGAGCGAGTGAGCGAGTGAGCGAGTGAGTGAGTGAGTGAGCGAGTGAGCGAGTGAGTGAGTGAGTGTTAGATTCGTATTCAATTTAATATTAATGAATTGTAAGCAAGCGGGAAAAAATTTATATCTTTATTTTCCGATATTGCATTAGAATAGTCTTTGAAAATAGAGAGAAAGAAAGGTGGAATTTTCGTTAGCTGTTAACGACGTTATCGGATGCGATAAGAATTAAAACTGTAGAGAAAATGGTAAATGCGGATTGAAAATCGATTTACTTAAGGTTATATCAACGATCCGTAAGTTTGACTCTCGCGGATTATATTTTCCTGCAATTTTCCTCCGTTCTCTGGCTCCGTGATCGATAATGGAACAATATTAATCTCGATGGGGTTTGCACGATGACATAATCACCGAAATTTTGAACGCGGTACGGGATTGTTAATTAAGACGAGACGATAGGGCGATAACGATTGCCTGGCGATCGGTGAGCAAATTGCAAGGCGACTCGCTTCATCACTACTCGACTTGCCGCGTCAACTCGGAGAATTCATAAAGGGCGAATAAAATTAGCGGCGGCCTTCTCGTCGCGTTAAATAAGCCGTTGAAATCCTGCAATAATTATCGTCTCCGCCGATAAAGATAATCGCACTGTCGAAAAACGCTGACCACGCCGAGCTGCCAATTAAAGCTGAAAGAAAAGTTGCAAGCGAGATAAATCGCAGTTCGTGTGGCATCCGATCTCTCTGAAAAACGAACCGCGTTTCCCGAGTATCTTCACGGATGCGGCTAGCAGTAAAAATACTAACAAGTTTTAACGCCCGATACGTGTTTGTTCCATATAATGTTAAACTAATTTTATATATTACGTACTACGCGAGACTCTACGCGAGACTGTACACGTGACTGTACACGTGACTGTACAGGTACTATGAGAGAACATAGAAGTAAGCTTTGGCACGGGTTATCATATTGCTTCCACTCGGAATTCTCGTTCACAGAAAATTGTAAAATTATTTTCTCAACCACGGTATAGAAGCTTGTAATCAGCACAGTTTTTGCCAGAATTTGGAACGTTTGTAACACGATGTGCTTACGAATAACACCTCGAACAAATTGCGTAGGCCGCTCGTTATCACCTCTATATGTTCCTTCCAACCGGAAACATTATTCCTTGAGGATATAAGAAGAAGTAGGTCATTACGTTTACGAAAGAAAGGAAAGCATTGTTAAGTAGATGATACATTTACACTGTACATGTGAGTATGTGTGTAAGCATTAGAGGGCATCCAGAGCTGAATGGAGACAGAAGGCGGTTGGAAGCCGTTAGAAGAATCTAAAGGAATCGGCTGACAACAAACGTGCGTGCAAGAATTTTATCGAGGTCTTCAGAGTGTAATATATTATATATGTATAGCTGCTGTGTGTGAATAAAGTAAATTATTTGTATTTCCGAATCCTCTCTATACCTTAACAAGCATAGAAAAGATGGCGGAGAATTAATTGCGATTATGTGCGTGATATGTGACTCAAAGGATTCACGATCTTCTCGACATAGATTCGAAGGATATTAACATGGGTAAATATTAAACACGTTAGACTGGCTCGTTCAAAGCGATTCCGTTAATTCCGAAATCGAAGGACGATTTCAAATATTCGAAACGTCCTGGCTTGATCAAATCAATAAGTTACGTGAAAAACTTGATAACCTGTACGCTTAACATTATGGAATCGAAGATGGAACCTGAAGCCGACGTTTCATGCTGAACAAAGGTAATGAAAATTTATTCCGTCGAGTAATCTCTCAGGGTTTTCCGGGGCGAAATGAATTTCATTAGGAGCAGACTTTGTGGTGGGGAGTCTGCTCGATCTGAAACAGACGGCAACATCACAAGCGGTGACTTCCGATGGAAGAACATAGTCTCCTGGTGAAAAGAAAGCCGGAGTGAAAGAAAGATGACCACGACGAACGAATTGACGAATTATATATTCGAGCTGCTGAGATGGATTGATGGGCCGAAAGAAACGGTTTCGACGCGAGACAATTGGTATACGCCGGGGGG
>NT_176891.1:43137-47586 GCF_000188095.3 Bombus impatiens | reverse complement strand
GGGGGGGGGGTAATGCGCTCATAAGTAAACAATGGGATTCCATTATCTTTGGCCAGCCTGCCTCGATAAATATCGTACGAAGTTAACGAGCTCGCTAACGATTCACGCGCTGCGAACAAGAAAAACGAGGCGAGACAACAGAGGCAAAAAAGCGCCGCTGGAAAATAGACGCTGCTAAAGAAACGTTTTCACTTGTAATTTCCTACAGGAGTGCATTAAACGAGACAACGTGAAAGGAACGAGTGAAAAAGCGAAGAGGGAACGGAGCGGCGAAGACGAAGAGACGGAAACTACGAACGGACAGAAACTGAAGCAAGGAGAAAGAAAGAGAGAACACGATTCCGTAAATAGGATCGTTGTTCGAAATAGACACCGAGGTTCGACGCAGCAAGAAACAGGGGAAAGGAGAAAGAGAGTTGGAGAGGAGGAGAGGGAGAGAGAGAGAGAAGGGGGGGAGGAGGAAAAAAAAAGAAAAAAAGGGAAAAAAAAGGAGAAGAGGGGGGGGGGGGGGGGGGGGGGGGGGAGAAACAATCGAGAAATAAGATGAAGATGAGGTTTTGTCTTCGGTAGGAGAACAAATCTAACTTGTCCCTATGTTGAACGGAGTTGGTGGCGGGCTTAGCCGAGCTCAGCCCTGGCCGCTTGTCGCCTTTGACACCGTCAACCACGGAATTTCCAATGGCTTCGGCATTTATTGCACCCCGGAGCGAATTGCATCCGCAGACTGGGCACTGATCCCCGACGAGGCAACGGAACATCGAGGCAGAACGGTGAAATTGATGACGATGAGCATAGGCGTGCTCCTTGGCACAATCCGAATGCGAAACGAGCCAGTTGCTGCTTTCCACCGGTTCCAGATAAATTCTTGTAAATCAATTCGCCTGCCATAATTTTCATCAAGACACGCTACGTCTGCGACAAGCATAAATTGCTGCAGTGGTCACGTAAATTTAATGGTTGGTTGATGAAATAAAATAGCTGAGTTTTAACACAACTATCGTCCTTATTTTCTAGCACAGCACAAGTTTACACTGGTCGGAGAGATGTTCACTGTTCGATGGTTTTTTCTATTTCTCCCTAGGTGTTCTCGTCTCATTACGGAGGAAAGCTCGGTGTGGGTGTGCCCTTTTTAATTAACAACGCGGATTCGCTGTTCGCATCTTCCGTTAGGAAAAGTGAGGGTAACGATCCACGATGCCAATTGGTTATAGGTCATGTTAATAAATGAAGATAGGAGGAGAAACCAAGCCTCCTACCAACGTGGCTAGTAGGTAATATTGTTTATGGGAAAAACCAGCTTTTTCGTTAGTCAAGTATTGGGTTTTTCCATTAGGTAACTACCTGCTTTCCCCGTAATTAGTAAGGGCGTATAAAAACCTAAGGGCTGTTTCAAGGACCATCCATAAATGGATAACACTGAAATAATAAACTAAAAGTTTAAGTTTATGGTGGGTCTCTGGGCTAATTGAGGGTACGCGCTGAAGACCTGCACACATCCGGCCCCTAATATAAGTTGACGTTACGCAGTCTTCGTCCTGTATATCAGTTTCTTTCGCGACGAGAAGGCGCGCAAATACGCCAAATGGCAGGATCGTGCGTAAATTGAAGTCGTGATACTTATTGTTAGTATTAGTACCGTAGTAGCTTAATCGATAAACGATATTGCAGTGGTCGTTGTTTCCCAGCCCGTAGAAATTCACCGTTGGCCACTGCCGTTCGAATGCCGACAATAACGATATTAACGCGACCACGGAAACCTAAAATCAATAATATTATCATAATTAATTACGGCAAATTCGCGTTGATCAACGATCTCGCAAAGAATTAATTGCAAATTGCAAATAAATTTCCGGTTGTGCTTTAAACGGAGTAAAATATGCCTTGTTCTGTGATGACGTATTCACCTGTGATAATGAACAGTTCGTGAACTACAAACTATTAAACGAATCGAATAGGTGGATAGAAGATTAAATCGATCGATTTGAAAGGAGTATCGATTTCGGAGGAAATAGCACATAGGTAGTCGTATTTTCTACTACTTTATATTTAAGAAGGGGGATGCAGACGACGGTCTTCTTTGTTCTAATTTTAAGTTTGAGGAAAGTTTCTTGGCGCTGCCATTTCGGTGTACGTACATGGAAACCATCATTTTATGTAAACAGTTCTTGTGCCTACTTTATCGATACAGGTACGAACAACACGATAATGGCATCTTACGGTGAAATGAAAAGATCACGCTTCAGGGAAGTGCTACCATCTGATGTTAAAGGTCTTGATCGTTCCAGAGGTTCAAAGGCAAACTTGTCGCACGAAGCTCCAGAAATGATCGAACCTTTTGTTTTGTTCACGTAACACGAACCAACTCGTTTTCTACCTTTTATTCCGTTAGTATCACGAGATATTTTCTTTTCCGGGACAATTTTGAATCGGATATCTCGAGATTTAAAGATGTTCACACTGACGAATCTACACTATGTTGAAGTTTAGCGCAACTTTGTCGATAAAGCGAAGAATAAACGATACAGCCCGCCAACATGTGCGTTTTAATTGCTTTTTCAATAAAGCGAATTAAGTTCCTCGAGCATAGCGTACTCCTCCTAAAGGGAGTTGCACGGCTTCCACATCGCTGAATATAAGGTTGCGGCTAATTAAACCAAAGCCCCCCCCCCCTTTTTTATTAACGTGGTGGAAATCCGCACGGACACCAGGTCGCTTCTGGGGAAAAGAGGCGTGGTAGTGCCGGACTCCAACCGACTAAAACCTCCACGATGACCGGCCGGCTGCAATTGAGAGGGGCCCGGGAACCGGTGTGAGAGATACACCGCCCCCTCCCGAGCTCAATACGTCCCCTAATAGAGCGATGTGCGGGCACGTCACACCGCGCCTCGTCGCCGGAGCCGCCGTGCCAGGCAGTCCGGTTCCTCTACCGAGCTGCTTTGCGGCCCCGGGGCGCTGAGCTGCCAGCGCCTAAGTTTGCACCCCGCCGGGGGGCGGGGCGGACCTAGCGCGTCTCACCGAAGCGTGTCCATGGCCTCCGCCGCGCCCTCGCCTGTCAATCCCCTCAGGGTGAGAGTACCGCACTCTCAACCTCTCCGCGGCCGCTTTTCGAAGCATAACTTGCTCACAGAAGGAGGTCACGGCCCTCTGCCTTCTCTCGTTTACCAACAATGCCTCGAGGATCGTCGGCGGCGAGAGGTCCCATCCGAGCTGTATATGTTTCTACGTGGTTTATAACCCGTTTCATCTGTTAACTGAAAGTAATTAGTGTTGTACTAGTGTTGCGAAATATGTGGAAAGCATAATTTGTCAAGACTTTGCGTACGAGTTGTGCCATACTCCGCGAGTGTCGTAAGCGTTAAGCGCGAAACACAAGCTTGTATCTCTTTCGTGCCATATAAATACTAAATAGCGTTAAGGAAAAGTGATGTATTCTGGAAAATAAAAGATCGGAAAGTTAATAATAAAATGTAAATGAATTGTCAAGGATTTACAATATTTATTAACGATACATAATAGAAATGTGAAATGTTATAACTCGTATTCGTAACGTCAGCAGCATTTGTTACAAATATTCCTATATCGATCGCAATGACGTTTTTACAGAATCTTGACGCTAATGCAATATCACAAAATAAGAACCATAATTGCCAAACATTTATGTCCCATTTCGTTGTTTTAACTATTGTCGAACTCCCATTTTTGTAAAAGCAAGCGAAACTCGATAAAAACAAAAACAAGAGAGCAAAAAAGAACGGGTCTATAGCCTCTCTGTGCGCTTTTATGCGACCTTCGCGTATATTACCGTCCACGCAAACTCCACATCCGCCTCCGCTTTTAACAGCACCTCGACTGTGACACGGTTTGTATCTTGATACGACAGTCTAGGCCAGTCAGGACGGTTCCTCGCGTATACCTGTCACAAACTGTTGGCAACCGGTCTCGACAAGCTACTGCATTTTGTAGGTCAACGCCGGTTCCACCGTGACGGTGGTTGACAGTTTCTGAACGGGAGAGGGAGAGGTAGGGGATGAGCGGCAAAGGGTGAGATAGTCGAGAGTCGACGCTGGTTGTACGTGTCGCGAGCAATAGCCCCGGGAGTACACCGCAATCTGATGTCACTTCCTGCGTCGGTGAAACTGCCCTAATTGTCCCCAACTGTGCTCACAACGGCCACCTTCACCTCTGTCCTTTCTCAGCATCGAGCTGGGGATTGCTCTGTTACTTTGTCCACGTTATACTTTCATTCAGATGGTTTGCAATAGAAGTAAGAAGAAGAGAAGGCGGAAGCATACGAAGACATAAAAATGGAGGAACATTTTATTCGTGTGAAGCAGACGTGTATGCTGGATGATTGGTAACAACTAGTAGTTTTTGCTTTGATTGTATATTGTTATATTGCAGTAAAATCTCTGTAAAATGCTGTATTATATTTGTAGTAGAGTAAAACTT
>NT_176891.1:23914-42774 GCF_000188095.3 Bombus impatiens | reverse complement strand
TCGCCATCGCCTGCACAGACGGTGCCAGGCGCCCGAAGTGAGCGCCGAAGGTCCAGTTGCTGTCGAGGGTGATGCCAGGATACTTCATGCTGGTTCCGACCCCGATCTCAGCCCCCTCCAACCTCAGGCAATAACTCGCTAGAGGCGTCCCATGATTGCGGCAAAACCACATTGCCTCGGACTTCTCGGGGGACACCCTCAGTCCCAATCCCTTGATCTCGGCGATCACGCAGGCCATCGCTAGCTCCGCCAGGCGGGGTTCTACCCCATGCCGTGCCCCAGACCAGCACCAACATGTCACGTAGCACGCCAGTGCCGAGTTCGGAGACATCGGCGTCCGAAGCACTGCGTCGTACGCGATGTTCCACAGCAACGGACCCAACGCCGAAGCCTGCGGGGCACCGCGGTGCACAGGCCTCCCGGTCACCCATCCGCCCGGATGGTATAGACGATACTCCGGTCTCAGAGGAACGCCCGGATCACACCCTGCAGGTACGTGGACACTCGATGAAATTCGAGGGCCCGGCATATCCTGTCCCAGGGGATGCTGTTAAAGGCGTTGACCACGTCCAGCGACACGGCCAGCGTCACGTAACCATGTCGCTCGGCTCAATCGACAAAGGAGCGGACGCGAGCGAGAGCGTCGGTCGTAGACCATCCTCTCCGAAAACCGAACTGGCCGTCGTGCAGTCCCGGCACACTCCGGGACAGATACGATTCCAGGCGGGCAGCCACCACTCTCTCCAGCAGCTTGCCCGCCTTGTCCAAAAGGCACACCGGCCGAAAAGCGGAAGGCGAGTCCGGCGAGCGCCCCGGCTTCGGCAGCAGGACCATCCGCCCCTCCCTCCACGGGGAATTCACCCCGAGACAGGCATCCGTCAAACAGACGCATTAGTCTCGGGGCCAAGACGCCGGCGATGTCCTTCCACAGGCGGGCCGGGACTCCATCGGGACCCGGTGCTTTTCGCGCTCCGATCCTCCCGACGGCCCCGGCCACTTCTTCCTCAGTGGCCCTAAATTCCGGGCTCCACCTTCCCGCGGAGGCACGTGGTTCTTCTTCTGGCGGTTGAGGCTCCTGCTCCTCCTCTTCGGTAGGGCTGCCATCTCCTTCGTTCGCTGCTCCCGGGAACAAGGTGCCGACGAACTCGTCCAGGAATCGAGGGTCCATGCTCTCCGTTAAGGGAGGCGCCCATGGACGGAGTTTGTTCAATACCATTTTGTATTTTGCCCCCAGGGGTCAGAGTCGAGGCTGGCCAGAAGCTCGTCCCAGGCCCGCCTCTTCGCCTCCTCGATGTCTCGTTGCGGGAGCCTTCGCGCTTCGCTGTAGGCGTCGTACAGACGAGCCACCGTGTCTTCGTCCACGCGCCACCTACGGCGGGATCTGGTGTACCGGCGCCGGGCGCGGATACATGTCTCGCGGAGACGAGCTATCTCCTCCTCGTCGCGGCGGGTCACCGCCCACCGCGGGAATCTTCTTCTCCTTCCCGGTGGGCCGATGNNNNGTGGGTGCATGCCTCGCGGAGACGAGCGATGTCCTCGTACTACCAGTACACGCCGGAATGGCGTCCACGTATCGAGGATAAATCGAAGATCACGTCGCGATGCGACGATCATCGCGCTTCTCGTAGTGGCACGGCCGGCATGTAACGCACGTATTATAATAAATTCCAGGGTACTTGATTATACGTGACCACGTGAAGCGAGCGGCGGCAGCGCGACCGCCAGTACCAAGTAAATTTGAAAGCTGTCACGTGGTTGAATAACCGTAATCAGGTCGCCTGAAAAACATTCACCACGTGACCGTATTATAAGAATCGATTTTGCGCCCGTTTGCACATATTTACTTTGACTTGTACGTATACCAGGGATTCGCTCGTTTCTGTACATCCACTACTAAAATGAGTTTAGATAATGAAACGAGAAGCTTATCGGCGGAAAAACGTTATTCGAGTGAGTCCAGAGCCTGGGGATCCGCTGCTTCTCGACGGTCCTTGAGGCAAACCGTTCTCTTCGGGATCCTCTGACCGAATTCAAGCACGTTGCGTTTACGCTTCGACCACGATTTCCAACGGACAACGGTCGACGATAGCGTTCTATTTTGCGAATAGAAACCGAAGGACGCGTACTTGTCCATTTCCTCGTCCAGAATTGGTCAGCGCGCCCGTACATCCCTATCGTCGATTTGAAATCGCGGCTACGTAGTTGAGCTCACGGCCACGAACAAATCCGCGTAACTCGGTCGAAAACTGCGTTGTGTGTTACTTTCACTGTTATTTCCCCACGAAAACGATCTTCCTTTCCGTTTGCTTACTCGCTTTACTTCGATACCTATACGCCACCATTTCCCTCTCTGGCTCGTCGAGTCCACGATTTACCGGATTCCAGAGGGTCGACCGAACGAAAAATCTTTTCTTCAATCACTTGGCAGCGAAAGTGTTATCGAGCTCTGTCGACAAATAAGAGATTTTTAACATTGCCGCTCGGCTGCCGGGCAACTTCGGTTGATCGAAAACGAGGCATTTTAGAAAAACTGGCCGTCGACGATCTCAAAATTTTTACAACGAAGCGTGAAAGTTTTCTTCAGTCGCGTGTAAGAACTTGCGTTTTACAACTACGAAACAAGAAGGAAACCGGATCTAGGAAAGTTTTGCACTCGGTCGTTCGTGTAATAAGATATTTTTATTCCCTTTTATTTTCAGGGTAAGGTATTACGCAGGGCCATTTCGAGAGTTTCGTTTTGAACGAGTTGGGATGCGTTCGACGATTTGTTATTTCAGCTCCGCGTCGGAAGCGATTCTTTTTTGTTCTTCTTCTCCGTTTCTTCTTTCTTTACAGTCGCTTCGTTAGTAGGCGAAACTAGGACGCGCGGTCGTATTTGCCACGAACAGAGGCAACGAAACGTTTCGTTGCGACGCGAAAGTTGGCCCGATATAAGGCGAACAGAATTAATAATTGCAAGCTGCGCCCGGCAAATTCTATGTGTTTGCAAGGAACGCTATCTACAACAGATATTCCGGTGTCAAGAAAGAAAGAAAAAAAGGAAGCTTCGAGCTCCACGGATGATCGAGAAACTTATGAAAACTATACGTTACTTGACTTTCCTCTCGCGGTATCTAAGGAGCGTTATGCCGTTTTCAACGTCGAGCCGATAAAAGTCGTTGCGAAATCTGATATTCCGATACCAGAGGAACAACGAAAATCAGTAGATTTTGGGGCAATGCTTCGCTCGGAGGACGTCTTGCTCGAAATCATTAAAACTTGTACGAGACGTCTTCTAGTCTACGCAGCGTACTCATCTTTGAATAGTTTCAACCGTCTTTGACGCGCCCACCGCTAAAAGTAACGCGGTAAATCTGAAAGCTACGGAAAAAGGTCAAAGCTGGCGCTGATGATATCCGACGCGAGAGACCGAAACCTTGCCGGATAATAGCGGATCAAGAGAGGTGTCCTACGGGTAAAGAATTCCAAGATTTCTGTCAAGATAAACACTAAACTCCACTTAATCTCAACCTGGAGCGAGTAGGACCAACAGACAGGTAGAGCGTATTATGGGTACGTTGAAAATTATGTGCACAATCATAGAAACGACCGGGCGATCGTGGCTAGACGCGACTGGCAAAATACAACTGGCTTTAAACTACACTACCAACCGCGAGACTAAATCGAGTCCATTGGAACTATTAATTGGTAAAACTGCAAAGACCTTACGACTCGTTGATACCCGATAATATCGAAAAAAGAGAAGTAGATATCTGTGATGTAAGACAGCAGGCAATAGAGAATATAGAGATTAGTGTTAAGTACGACAAAGATGGATTTGACAAAACTAAAGCTAAAATAGTTAGATTTAACCTCGGTGATTTTGTATTCCGCAAAATTGAAGAAAGAAACCAAAGTAAATTAGATCCGAAATTTAAGGGTTCATTTGTAATAGCAGAGATTTTTGAGGGAGACAGATATTCTAAAAACATTAGACGGCAAACGCTCTTACAAGTACAGTCACGACAGGTTGAGGAAAGTGCCAGATAGTCGCATTTCTGCGGATTTGGACGTTGGTAGTAGTGGCGAGGACAGTGACCAAAGCGATATGAGTACCCCGACCCCTGAGGGTCATTAACCCAACGCCAGGAAGCTGAAGCGGTCGTGTACTCACATGCACTGCCAGCGGCAACGCCACAAAGCTGAAGCGGTCGTGTACTCACATGCACTGCCGGCGACAATTTTACGAATCCAAATCGGCCATATATTCGCACGCCATATATGTCACTACCAGTGACAATGTAATAAAACTCTGCGCGGTCGTGCAATCTACAAAATCAAGATTCAACTGGGTAAAAATCGCAAGTAGTCCATCATGCCATTACGATCCGACTGATAAACCACAGGATGCAACTAGCACTTTGAATACAAATTATAATGCTACAAATTCTCGTTCTCTTTCATTTTTCTGTTATCAAACCTCCGAACGAAATTTCATTGATGGAATGGACTCTTGACTTATTTGGAACATTTAGTTGAACGGTAAATAATATGAGTTACGTCGAGTCTAATGTTGGAAAAACAATATTTTAGTTACACACGAGGATGTGTGATTGTCAGGATAGCTGTGTCGGAGATTAAAGGACATCGAAGCCTCCCCTTTGGAATTTCGGGATAATCCTCTAACACCGTAATCTAGATTCTATCATAAGCGCAATTAAACAATTGTCGTCTTTCGATCCGATTGTATTTATTTGAGATTTGTGATAGTGAGTTTGGGCTCGAGGCGACAGCCAGTCGCCAGCCAGTCGCCGGACGTAGCCATGGTCACGGGATGAACGCTTTGTCTAACAAAGGTATAGAGTAATTCTATAGTGCTCCTTAAAAGAAATATTTGTAGCGGCATGCGACAGTAAACATTCCAACGGTTTCTATCCCGTGACTCGCTACACGCAGATCCTATTCTTCGGATGTGATGGTTACCAGATGCCGACAGTACGTGATCAGCTAGCCCGAGGGCCGTTATAAACACTAAGATCTAGTTACCTAAAGTCCTTCAAACAGACAAACAGTCTTTGTCCCAAGTATGGGAAGATAGGGGACATCTATTTTTCTCGCGGACGACGCTTCCCGCTAGAAATTTTCCCTCAAAGGCGGCTAGCACCCTTCTCTAACCACCAACATGAAAATTAACCAATTAACAGCTCCGTCAATTTCCCTCACTTCCCGAACGAAGGCATCTCTTCACGAAACCGATGATCTCGTCTTCTTAGACACACCACATCATAGTTTTCCTCTGCAGCATCATCGCGAAGGAGACTCATTCTCTCGTGAGGTCGCATTAGCGAGTTACATGACTCTTTACGCTCGGTGAATATTTTACGTTTTCAGAGAGAGCTAGTTTAGTAATGCTTGTACCGTAGGTAAGTAAATCGTGTCCGACTTAGACTTTGAAAGATAGTACGTTTGTTATCCAGTTGACCGCGGATTCGTTATTGGATCTAGGATCATTGTCATTAGCTTCTCGAGTATCTAATTACCACGGTTACTTGTCAAATTCTGCAATAATCGTATTTGCACTAATTAATGTCTCCTCTATTACGTAACAATAATGTATAATCAAAACGAAGATTCGTTTCACGCCCCTAACCCTAATCATAATGCGAATCCGACATATATGTCGGAGATGAAAGGAAAACCGGAGCCTTCCCTTTGCAATTTTGGGAAAATCTTCTAATACTTTAGCCTAGATTTTATCAAAGCTGTAATTAAGCAATTGTTGTCATTTGTAATTGTTCGATATTTGTGATAGCGAAAGTGGATTCGAGGTGACAACTGGTCGCCGAACGTAGCCACGGTCACGGGATAAATGTTTTGCCTGACGAAGGTGTGGATCGGTTGTATAGTTCTCCCTAGAAATCACATAGAATTGTACTTTGGAGATGTCGATATAATGGGACACATGTTGTATTAGGAATCAAACTCCAGACAGAAACTGCCTAGCAACGGCGTTTGGATTTTTCTCGATTCTTCCAAAGAGTACACAACAAACTTTTGGCAGAAACTGCCTAGCAACGGCGATTGGAAACTTCTCGATGTCTCCAGCGAGCATATAACAAACAAATGCAGTCGTACAGCGAAAAAGATTTTCATCAGATATTCATTCCTCTGATCGCCTTGGAAAGTGATACATCGAGCAATTTACCGAGTGTCTCAGCAATCGTATTTTTTTGTGTTTAAAATTATTCTACGCATAGTAAAGAGTTATCTCGTTGACCGTGGATTCGTTTGAACCCAGGAACATTGTTAATAGCGTTAATTAAATTCATTATTCGTAAAACCTATTAATCGTTAATCTCATTATTCGTTAAATTTATTATTCGTAAGACATATTAATCGTTACTCTTATTATTCGTTAAACTTATTATTCTTTAATCTAATTATTAGTTAAACTTATCGTCTGTTAATCTTATCATTCATTATACTCAATATTCATAATATTTTGTAAAATCTTGTATATTCGCGTAAATATAATCTCTGTCTCGTAAAATGATGGCTAACTCAAACGAAGAATCGTTACGCGCCTTAAATTCTAATGTTAACCCGACATATATAATAAATATTTAATAGATATGGTTTTTTATAAAATTCAATTTTATAAAAATATTAGCGTTGTTTTGGTTGGCTTATGTAATAATAACCGTTAATATATAATGCATGTGTAGGTGCAGAATTGGGAATTAAACGATGTAGTGTTCTTATTTTTGGTTAGCAGTTCTCAAAGAGATTGAATCTGTTTAAAATTATTCTACGCATAGTAAAGAGTTATCTCGTTGACCGTGGATTCGTTTGAACCCAGGAACATTGTTAATAGCGTTAATTAAATTCATTATTCGTAAAACCTATTAATCGTTAATCTCATTATTCGTTAAATTTATTATTCGTAAGACATATTAATCGTTACTCTTATTATTCGTTAAACTTATTATTCTTTAATCTAATTATTAGTTAAACTTATCGTCTGTTAATCTTATCATTCATTATACTCAATATTCATAATATTTTGTAAAATCTTGTATATTCGCGTAAATATAATCTCTGTCTCGTAAAATGATGGCTAACTCAAACGAAGAATCGTTACGCGCCTTAAATTCTAATGTTAACCCGACATATATAATAAATATTTAATAGATATGGTTTTTTATAAAATTCAATTTTATAAAAATATTAGCGTTGTTTTGGTTGGCTTATGTAATAATAACCGTTAATATATAATGCATGTGTAGGTGCAGAATTGGGAATTAAACGATGTAGTGTTCTTATTTTTGGTTAGCAGTTCTCAAAGAGATTGAATCATTGGTATCGATGGGGCTCACTACGCCGTTCAAAAATTCAGAACAATTTAATGATTAAACTGAGTTAGAAAGTGTAACATCTAAATAAAGTAGTAGCCCCTGACTAGGTATAAAGGAGTGGTAATGGTTAAAATTGGAAAAACAGTAGGACGATTTGCGAATTGTAAATAAAAATTAGTTATTTATATTATTAATCTTACCTTGACAAGATGAAAGAGGATAAATTTCGTTATCACTGACAGGGCCAGGTTTGCAGTTCCTAACATTAAATAAATTTGATGTTTGAAGAAATCTGTAGAAGAATGCAGTAACATTAAACTAAATAGTAACAGTATTATTTTGATTATAGTTCAAACAGTTAATCTAATAATGAAGTAGTTTGATTTGAAAAGTTTTATTACGAGTATAATAGTATATGTAAATATTGCCTCACCTTGCCATGGTGGTAATACCAGCTAGATATTTATTAACAGGACTGCAGGGCCTGTCCTTAAAGTAAATTAAATTAAATTAAATGAGAATCAACTAATTAAATAAATAATATTGGATGATTTTAACTAATGGCTGCACGAGGGCCTATGGTACGTACCTGTTTGAGTGCAGGTCGAGTTTGAGTACAAGTCGAACGACTAATGCTGACGTTTGGGCTGTTGACGAGTATGTAAGTTTGTAATATGGTTCTACCACTTTATGATATCTTTTGTAATGCACTTAATCGCCACGAGCAGAAGCGACGTTTATCGGGACTGGCATTCGGCGCTATGTTGTGATAAAGACCTGCTCTTCGGAGCTCGATTCTGAGATCGCTACGCTTACGTCGGATGAGAGTGCCGTTTACAACACTAGGCAGTTGACGCCATATTGGGGTGATTGCTTCCTCCATTATCACATAGTAGCCTGCTGAGATATTGTCGGCTTACAGTAAGTTCCGCCCTTAAACTTTTTGAATTTGATATTGCCAAGATAGAATGAAATAATTTTTAAATAATGTACAATATGCCGGTGCTGTTATGGGCTGTAACTGACAAAACTGAGAATTTTTATTTATGCTCGTGCTAGTTGTTTAGCATTGCTTACTTTGGTCACTGTACTTACTAACGTTATGTAATTTACGGTAACTTTGGACATCAATAAGGTAAATGATCTTGACTTCAAAACCAGAATGGTGGGTGATGATGGTGGTGTACTGAACGGGGTAGATTACTGATGCGTACAATGATTAAAAAATGTGAAACAGCATTAGCCTCGTCTGGCTTCGGCACGGTCGAACGATGCATAAAGGGCGTCGGAAGCTCGGTGATGCGTTGAGTTTTTGGATCTCGTAAGTGAAGGGTGGCACTCACTTGGCACGGTAGGTCTTCTTATCGCGGAAGCCAATGGTATCGACGTGAAGAGACGCGCACGGGTCTGTCAAGCGGTCGCCATCTTGGTACGGACTCGTACGGACTCATACGGACGGATCATTACTCAGGACAGCTTATAGAATCATCATCAGCCTGGTGCCGATATACGAATTGGTAGTGCCACCAATATGCTGTACGTACAAGTTATGATATGTAATGTTAGACGAGTATACGGAACGTGCCGTACGATCTGGGGATTATTGCTAGTCACGACAGTTTGGTATTCGAGTACTGAGTGACACCTGTGGAGCTGAGCGTGTACTACGGTGTATCGAGAGCCAGCTGCATTGTTAAGAGTATTATTCTCTTCACTTTTTGTTATTGGCCTATCGCCCTGTTAGTTTCAGATTGGGAGAGTGAGCTCAGAATAAGTTGGAATAGAAGGAATTTACTAAGCGAAAGTTCCCGACAAAATGGTTGTTTGCAAAGTTTTATTTTCGAGACACCATGTTGCTGTACGTGTCAATATGTCTCCAGGCGCGATGCTCGAGTTCCATTCGCAACCTCCATATTACAGACCACTTGTTTGTTGACAGAAATAGAGGCTGCTCTAAGTTAATTCCGTTGTTGTGCTGTTACTTTGGAGATGTTTTTTGGGGATTTCCGAAATTTTCTCGCGGTTCAAATCTATTTCAGATAATGCCTTATAGTAGCAGCTATCTACTGGCCAAATCGTGTTTCAGGAAGAAACCTCGAAGCACGAGTAATTACTTTGAACTCTGAGTCAGTTGACCTTATATAGTCGCCTGCTCGAAAGTTCCATTATGATATTTCATTTATAAGGAGGGCAAGCGCTGTTTTCTCTTAAATATTTGGTTGATGTGAAGTATTGTCAAGGAACAAAACATAGTTTAATAATGGATATACAGATTTAGCTTCATATTGGCTTCTTGAAAATCTTGAATGCTGCAAGCGATGCTCTGTTCTTACCGCCGAGTTACTTGACTCGTCTAGGGGATCGTCGCCCTATTATTTAGTGAAGTGAGAGGAGCCGGTTCACTGTTGAGCTATGTTGCTGCGGTATAAACGTGAAGATTTCCCCTATAAGTTTAGAGTTTGAGCTTTGTATTGTAGTATTTAGCCGTTTCTCCAAGGGCAGTGTTAGGGTTGCGGTTCATATTTAGCCATCAAATATATCGCGATGAAATAAGGGAATACAGAGGTTAGGACAATAATCTAGTTTATTATCCGATGAAATTTGACGGCAAGTAATTTTTGAGTCGCTTGTTTCACGAACGAATCTTATTTATTTGTTTCGTTCTTCGTTAATATTCCAAATTCTCTTTTGCTATCGCCTTTTTAACACTAATAATAAGCGTTGAGAGCAATCTTGATGTGAACAGGATGATCAAAATTTTTACACCACACGCAACAAGGTTGATTTGTATTATCCTCTGGAATCTGGATTAATACGTTCATCTGAATTATAATTTATCGTTGAATTTAACGCTGCGGCAGTCTGTTGCAATTAGAAGCCACATGGCCTAAACGTTGGCAAGTATTACATTGCATTTCGTTTGTCAAATCTAATTGCTGGTAAAAAGTCGGAGGCAAAATACTGAAAATCAGCCGAAGATCAGAAATTGAAGAAAATTTTAGGTTGACTTCTGACACCAATCTCATCAGGCCCGGTCACATAACTGGTTTTAAAAGTTGAGAAATCAATTAATCGGAGAATATAAGAATTCACATAAACCTAGATGAACAAAAGAAATAACGATAAGTGTACAATTTTAAATTAGATCTTTAAATCTATCGTTTAGCTAGGCCTGGTAAGATTAGTGTTATTAAATAGTTTAGTAATCGTTGCGCGACATTTTGAATATTCATTCGTATAATAATTAGCAAACTAACTTTCCTTCGTCGATTCCTTCGCTATAATTAATTTTCATTATTTACATCCTTCACTATACATTTCTTAATTTTCCGTATTCAAGATATTTCTTAGAATAACAATCATTGGATTGGTCAAAATTTCAGATACTATATCGTGATAATAAAAATGTTATAGAGAAAATATCAATGGACTTCAAATTTGCAACCGTGAGAAAATTATTCTCTTACCACATTTTTCGCTTAGGAATAAATAACTTTTCTCTTTTATTATTTTTATATTAGTATTAAAAGCGCTTAACCCTTCATCTGCATACTGGGTCTTTGCCGACAGGTAATTTTAAGTAATTTTTCATTTTCTGCATGCTGTTGTTTCAATCTTGCTTTGTTTAACGAAATTAAGGTTGTAGAGTCAGGTAACTAAGGTAATAAGTTAGACAAATGTGTCTGTGATGTTGCCAGTAGGGCTACAAATTATTGTACGATGTTTGTATATATCGGTGTAGAGAAAGAATCGTGCTGAAAGAATCGTAATTCGAAAGATTCCTGCTGCGTAATCCGAAAGGAAGTGCTCCGTAGAATAGGAATGTTTTTGTTGATGTATACGTTTCTTTGTTTAGTAACGTGTAATCGTTAACTGCGTAGCTGCTTGAGCCACCGGCTCGTATGTCCCCCCTTCCCTTGCCATTTTGGAAGTTGCTATGCGAAACTAAGGTACAAGGAGTCTAATTTCGTACCGATAACGTGGATAGCGTTGCGTCAGGTTTGTAACGTATTGTAATCTATTGGTGGCGTCGGTTATTTATTACTTTCATTTTCGTATATTTTTCGTGTATTTTTCGCATTATTCATTACTATATTTTTTTACCATCGTTTAATTTTGTAACTTATATTTTTTTTTGATAAAGGTGACGCACAAGTAAATTCAAGTACTTCAAAGCAAGATTTCGCATGCGTTTCTGTAGTATTATTTAAGTATATTTAGTTGTGAACTTTCGAATTCTTGCAAATATTTTCAACTGTTTATAACACGGGATTATAGTGTATTACTGGAGTGTATATCTCATATTCTAGTATCGAACATTCATAGTATAATTCCTGCAAATGCTTACATTGCATTCATGGTACTCGTAAACATTTGTTCGATATTGAGAAATATCTTATAATTTTAAATTAATATTTTTCATGCGTAAAAGAAAAGTAGCAGTATTTTCTAAATAAACGTTCGATAGAGAAAAGAAGAAAAACATCGAAACGATATTTCGCTTCTTTTCTACTCCCCATTCCACCCCACCCCACCCATAAACAACTTTATTTTTAGGGAATATTTGTGATCGCGTGCAATGCGGTTTGTAGTCAGTGTTTGTTCCGCAAAAGTATTTTTCAATATTTTCAAATCATAGTCGTTTTGATGAAATACAATTATATAATCATACGCGAAAGTAATAAAATTTTATCATACAATTTTGTAGGCGACATTAGAGTTCTTGTTTGCCGATCATAATTTTAGCGGTCGCGGTAATGTGGTCTTATTTTATATTCTTTTTTCATATCTTTATTTATTAGTTCAGGATAAGTCTTCTTGCACATCGCGATTATAATCATTAATTTTTTAATAATTAGTTTAAACGTATAAATTTGAGAATATATTCGTGGTACTTACAAATATGTATAATAGTATTCGGTATAAATATTTGCAAAAGGCAAATATCTAGACGAAAATACCTGTATGACACAAATACACTTAATCTTAAGCAATGAATTTTAGTATAAATAAGAGATATCAAAGCGATTTCGTTTGAGCATTTAATAGCGAAGAAATCGGACACCCTTCGACTTCGTTGGAATGAAAGATGCAATTTTCACTCAATGATAGTGACGATACATGCAATACACGATACGTACATTTCGTGACAATATTAAGTCACATTCTTTTATTTGACTTCGGATATTATAAACGGAAATAGAATTTAAAATACGAATTAAAATTCATTTCCTTTCCGAACAAGAATGTGTGAAATTTTATCTGCAAGAAGAAACTTCGCGACAGGCAGATTTTTGAATCAAAGCAATGATTTTGAACACTGTTTCTGCATTTTCGGAAATGTGCTTTGACGAAGAGATTGCCTGAGATTATTTCTATCTTGGTAATACATTTAGAGTCAATTATTCCATTTCATCGAGTCTTAGTCGTTTTTCAATTAATGCTACATTTTTGATAATATTAAAATTTCAATAATTTATTACATTAATAAAGCAGAGTTAATATAATACAAAACGAAGTAATAAAATGTAAAATCAAAAAACGTCAGTCCGTTAAATAGAAATGAGACGAACTAATCATGTTTTTAGATTAGGATTTTCAGATTTAACAATTTCCGTGCCCATTGTCAGGATCTCCTTTACGTGCCCAGGTGCTACTTGAATGGGAAAAAGACATTGGACACGATGACTATAATTTATGCAAAAATTTCTCAGCTGCTGACCATGTGTTAGTGTATCGTGCACGCCGTATTTTGCACATTGTGTGTGTGTGTGTGTGTGTGATTAGGCTGTGGAATTGCGTCGTTTTTCTCATTCGCTACAAATTAAGGTACGAAAAATGTGGAGACATATATTAATTCAAATTATGTATCAATACAATCGCAATTCGTGGTAATATTAGCTACACGATTAAATGTAACCAGGCTGTTAATATTGCTGTAAATTACAATTATAATTCCAAGTTTACTTATATTTATTTTAACGATATAATTTCTTTAGATGTGTTTTATCATATTTTGCGCAATGGTCACTAGCCTTCGTCAGTCGATTTCAGAAAAATGGTTCGTAAATTAGAGTGTGCATGTTGTGTGTTAAGCTTGGGTATTGGAGGCGTCTCGGGACGTTTTCTCTAGTGGAGGCTCTTACGCCCTCGTGTTATGTGTGAGAACCGTGGAGGTGAACCCCTGATCGGTTAGACGCGTTTTCGAGTGACCAATCTGCTTCAGGGAATTTCATTTAAGCTGGCACGAATGGAACATGTCATCGTCTCTGGCTTTGCCCGTCGATTTATTTAATTTCGCTGTCGTGATCGCGAGTGGTTTTCGAAACGAACGTTAATATTGCTCGAGCATGCAGATGCGAACGGACAGCGATCGATATATGATCGTTGTTCATTCATGTGCACTTGGATCAGCTTCAGCGATTTATGTTTTTATTTCATCTTTGTACTTTATTTTTTGGTTTGCGATTTTGAAAGTCTCGAGCTTACATGAAACTTCAGCGGGCATTGCGCCCGAAGAAAGAAGAGGTTACGAGCCGAAGAGGCCCGGCAAACTGCCAACAAGAGGACAAGTACCAACGACTCCCCATCCTCTGGACTATCCAGAGAACGGGAAGCCATTCTTGTTACTACTTTGTCACTACGCTCGCTTTTAGTATTTGTAGTAGTAGTAGTAGTTCTTTGGCCGATGTATATAACAGATAGTAAAAGTTGAAAGACAAGTGTTTGTATGTATCGTCGGAGAAAGGGATGAACGTAACGGGTTAAAACAAAAACTAGCCGGACGAGAAGGGGTGGAGACTTTACCGCGGCTTGGTAGATAAGCTAGATTTATGCGACGAATACAGAAGTTCGTAGTCAGATTACGATCGATCTGTCTGTACTCACGATCCCTTCGTCATCTCCAAGTTCGCATTCGACGACAACGGACAGCGTTGTACTGCCGAGGATTAAAATAGTTTAACTTTCGATTGATTATATTGGTACAATGCAATTACGTTTCCGAAGTTCCGAGTTGACCTGTACGTTCTGTCGTTTCGGTTTTTTAAAAAAAGGAAATTCAATTGTTTCAACTATAATTTATATTACATAGTTAGTCTTCGATACAATATTCAGCGTTATTAATTGTACGCGTATATACGAATTTTTATGAAATTGTTAAGGTATAGAGATGATTCGGAAATACAAATAGTTCACTTTATTTCACACACAACAGTTATATATTATACTCCGAAGACCTCGATAACCTTCTTGCACGCACGCTTGTTGTCAACCGACTCTTCTAGATTCTTCTAACAGGCTCCAATCATCTTTTGTCTCAACTGAGACCTGGACGCCCTCTGACGCTTACATACACATTTACATGTACAGTATAACTGTATCATCTACCTAACAGAAATTACAAGAAAAGTTCCAAAGTGATATTCAAGTTTCCATATACATATGTATGAGTATTATTGAAACAATTGAAATAGCTTCTGCAGTTTCTGAAATATTCTAAAACGTATATTTCTAATGTGAACGACCACACATAGAACTCAATATGAACACGTAAATCATTGCGTGTCAAATTGTTGAGAATTATGGATCTTTGAAGCGGAAATAATGTTATAGGAACACTAAATTTACACTGAGGATTCATATTAAAATAGTAATATATTTATTTCATGGACGATTTCTTATATATTCATCGATACACAGATGCACGCGTCTCAGCACTTTCTTCCATACCCGACTGTTAACCGACTGACTAGTTTAAACTCATCTGTTTTCGAGACGCCGCGCACACACATACCTCTACACACTGGTACCCACATACAAGTATCTCTACTACGCATTTAACCCAGTCCAGCATAGAAAATTATACATATTTCAACACAAATAATTTTACAAAGCTTTTGACTTTGGTCGATGTATGTTTCTTATCGTTGCAATTATTTTTTGTTGAACGATTCTGATAGCTAACACACTAAAGTGAGTTATGAAACACAACTTTGCGCGCCGATTTTACATCAAACACAAAAAATCATCAAAACATCGGAAATAAATCATAAATATTTACAAATGGGATAATTTATTCCTACCGTGAAACTCCCATCTATCTATAAATCAAGCGAAACTACCACAAAAAGTAATAAGACCAAGGGTCGCCACCCTTGGATGCCACGTCGGACCGAATGAAGTATGCGTACTCGCATGCAAATATTTAATTAAAGCAGCGCTAGTGGCAGTGGCATATGGGGTCGTGCCCGTTGTGTCCGCGCGTCTACACCCGACGGGGTGGCTCGAAGCTGACAAGGGGATCGTTCGTGCGGCTACTGTAAATATATGATTATGCATGAGATTCGCTGGTGCTGAGTGCACTTTGACAGTCGCCGTGCTGACATGCCGCCGTATTAACCCAGCCACGTGCTCCGCGAACTATGAATTATGACATTTTACCGAAACGACATCTGCGATGCGCTGATATGGCAGGAACCAAGAGTACATTAGGCACAGAGGGTTCGATTCAGTGCTCGAATGGTAGCCATATTAGAAGTGGTGAGACGGTCGGTTAGCTGATGACATCAAAGGATAACTGACAGTGAGATAGACATTTCTATGCGCTATCATTGGTAGGATGAAGAAGTGATTTTGTAAGAGATTTGAACAACAAATTGTCTATTTACGATGAGCTTGACGATGTAATCCAATTTCTCACATACCTACAGTAACATGTATACCTTATCTATCTAATTTTAAAGTTCTTTTAAATGATACACAGATTTTCACAAGATACACAGTCAGGTGTTGCATTTCCACCACCACGCAAATCACCACGCTGCCTCCTCCCATTTGTCTTCGAATTACCGACATTGTCTCTTTGCTTATGTCATGAAAATAATATTGAAACGCATCAGGACCATCCAAGTTGAATATTTTTCGCCTGAAAATAGTACCCTTCTTCATTTCTTTTCCAATGCATTCTTTCTTTTGCAACGCGTAAACGTTCTATTTTGTGTTTCGTTGTTAACGAAGGTTTCTTTTTCAATTTTAGCCTCTTAACATCTTTGCAGAATAGTAGAATTTGACGAACACTTGAAACACTGCCATTAACACTAGATTTTTCTATTACTTCCTTCGTTGTTAACTGCGAGTTCCAACTTGCTACACGCAAAATTGCTCGCTTATCACGATCGGATAACGATGACGACCGACCAGTACTTTTCTTTTTGTCATAATCTTCAACATTTTTTAAGAAATTGTGTATTACTTTACGACTTCTTCTTATTACTTTTGATAGTTTTGCTACTAATAACTGTTGCTGTTTTAGTTCAAGAATTTGCTTCTTTTCAGACTCGTTTAAATTTTTCCGCATCCCATGCTTACAAATTTATATAATATTGCGAGCTGAAGGACAAATCGAGCCACGTGTGGTCTTACCTCGGAGTATCAGCGACATTAGGACATACTGTAATAGTAAGTAAACTTCGGACAAAAACAATGTTGTCGCTTCGTGGAACCGTATAACAAAGGCAAATGGAAATTTACCAGTACCCTCTCGACCAGCATAAATAAACAAACGCGATCGTAAGGTGACCAATTTTCACCAGTCTCAGTCGCGTGCGCTTTTATTAGCAAGTTATACACAGTTTTAACGAATCTGTTAGTATCGAGCGTCTTAACGAACATCCTTCGTATCTATTTATTATTTCAAAATACACTCGACGATTTTAACAAAGAGTTATGACGTCATTTAAAACCACACGACCAATCATGCCTGCACAATATTCTGATTGTAATATTTAGATTCCCTTCGTAGATCAGGAAGTACTGAGCAATATCTAAAGATATTAACAGAGTGTGCTATCATTTCGACCTTGGTATGAAACAGTTTTTCTTTATCAACGACATTCTGACTTATTTCCAGCAAGTCGCATATTCTGAGTTCATAATGTTTCGATATTATACGTTTCAGACGAAAAATGTTACACGCGTCATTGAGAAACTAAAGATAGCACACCTGGGCAGTCGCGAGAATAATGTCGCGAGAAAGCCTAAGTGCTGACAGCCCCAACAATGTGTAGCGGTACATGAGCTAGAGGACAAATCGAGCCACGTGTGGTGTTGCCTCGGAATATCAACAACGTTAGGACATACTGTAATAATAATAAGTAAACTTCGGGCAAAAAGAACGTCGCCGCTTCGTGGAACCGCCTAACAAAGGCGAATGGAAATTTACCGGTACCCCCTCGATCAGCATGAATAAACGAACGCGATCCTAAGGTGACCAGTTTTCATCAGTCTCAGTCGCATGCGATCTCTTTAGCGAGTTACACACAGTCTTAGCGAATTAGTACCGAGCGTCTTATCGAACATTCTTTTAACGATCAGTATCGAGCAATCTACGGTTTTCTCTGCATTTATAATTACTTTAAAATATATTTGACGGTTTCAATATCGAGTGATCTCGTCATTAAATGACCACACGTTTTACAACATGTTCTTTCAATGAACATTATGGGTTTTAATATTGTTTAAATGTTAGTGTTTTATTATTATTTATCGTTGTTCGTTATTAATATTCTAATTTGTGACTATAAATCATTTATTGGTATGTCTCAGGTGCGTGCCATGATGCACCGATGTTCTGACGTTTTTTCGTAATTAAATAAAATATTGTTATTGTAATTATTCTTGCAAAATCAACGAAATACGTTGTATATTCATTTGTTATAATTAATTTAACTTCTCGTGTTACTTTCATTTTTTGTATTGATGCGTCCGTCAACATGGGCGCCTGAGATAAGTTATCTCCGTTTTGGGTGTCGCTACAAAACAGTTCGTTGTTTGGATTCTAGAATTTATTATTTTAATTCAGACTCGTGCCATTTGACTTGTATAGTATTGTAATATCGGAATATATTAAAGGTGTAATTTTGTCCGATTAATTATAATTTATTAATAATGGATTGAAAATACAGATATTAGTTAGACAGAGAAACGATGTTTGATTAACAGGAAAACTAAATGCAACGCTCGTATTTACATCAAATAACTTGACAACTATTTGATAACTCTCTCTCTCTCTCTCTCACACTAGCAATTCTAACACTCGACAACACTCGCAACTCAATTCTAACGACTCTATGCTTCGACGTCTCGATCAACTCTGATCCTCGCCAATGCATTCCTGCTCGGTCGTGCTCGCTCTTGCTCTCGTCCTCTCTCACACACACACACACACACTTTTCGGCTCACATATTCTGGCCTCTCGATTGCCACTCCTTGAAATATAAAACCGTACTTTTGTTCTGACGCTGCTTATCTTTTCTCGCGTCACTGTTACTAGGCGCTCTTGGACGTAAACAAACCACAAAAAGACGACGTACACGGTGTTTTCTAATTTCAGCCGATCTCCAATCAAAGCTATTCTACGATATTACAATTGTTATAGAACCGGACAAGTAACCGTGGTAGTTAGGTACTCGAGAAACTAATGACAATGATCCTAGGTTCAATAACGAATGCGCGGTCGACGGGACG
>NT_176891.1:11113-23023 GCF_000188095.3 Bombus impatiens | reverse complement strand
CACGCACGCACGCACGCACGCACGCACACTTTTCGGCTCACATACTCTGGCCTCTCGATTGCCACTCCTTGAAATATGAAACCGTACTTCTGTTTTGATGCTGCTTATCTTTTCTCGCGTCACTGTTACTAGGCGCTCTTGGATGTAAACAAACCACAAAAAGACGACGTACACGGTGTTTTCTAATTTCAGCCGATCTCCAATCAAAGCTATTCTACGATATTACAATATACATGAAGTGGTGTTTGGTGTAAGGTGCCCAAAAAATACTCGGCGGTGTTCAATATAATTTATTTAACAATCAACAATCCTCGATTACCACTTTCTTGCTTCTCGAGTATGCTTGTATCACGTAATATTCGTGAGAAGAAAATAAAAAAAAAGAAAAAATGGGGTGAGGAGGATCCCCAACTCTTATATTTTTTTTTACAATATTTATTGATCAAGTATAAGAATACAATAGATTTACAATATGTAATGTTAGCATATAATTCCGAAGTATGACCGAGGGTCGGGAAAATTTGTCAAGACTGCGCTTTCTGGGCAGACGCTCGGCTTTTATATCCTAAAGGTATTGGTGCTAAAGGGCGATGTTGGAAGTTATGGGTGCCATGTGCAAAATCTGATAATGGCTATGTGGATGACGTCATTTGAAGTGTGTTGGCCGTCACATTCTCCCCTTCTTAGAATGATTTTGGTTCTTCAAAATTTTAACGTTTCTTCATTATGGATTTGTGGAATCGCACTTTGATAGGTGCTCATCTGAATTTGTTCCAAGTGTTCTGTTTCATCTTCTTCGTCCGAGTGGCGAATGGCTAAAGTGTTTTGCAGTATTTCTGTATATATGTTTAGAGGTGTTGGATTTGTCGCAATGTTTTCGATGTTATTCTTATTTTTACAACATAATAAATGAATACATAGCTTTATAGGTAAACATTTTAATAGATACCTGCAACTTAACCGACTATTTGTAAAAATGAGAGTCCTCAGGATTTAAGAGACTGTATTCGTTAGTTGATTGATTTTGTCGGATATTTGGTCTAAGTTATTCTGATATTCTGGTATGTTACTAGGAATGCTAGGTGTTTTTTCGATTTTGTCTAACAAATGATCTATTCTGGTATCATTTCCAAAGGGAATCGTCTTGAGCTTATATTCAAATGTTATATTGATTTTGCATTGTCCTATCTTCTTTATACTATTGTTGAATATTATGCATATTACATTGTTCATCAGGTGACTGAATTATAGAAGGTCTTCCTATTTAAATTTGTTTCTGAGTATTATCACAAAGTACATGTATTTCAATTACTTCTTTTGGCATAGCTATATATTGGTTTTCAGCTGTTAATGGAATGAAAGTTATATCTTCGATTTTATAAACGGCAAATTTACAAATGTTTATTCTTTTGTTAAAGTTAATTATTTCTTACGCACAGTCGTAGATAGATTTCTTGTCATGTGTCGCTTGAGTTTGTTTGCACATTGTAATTCCTACTTTTACGTTACAATTTTTATCGAGGTACTCATTATAAACGTTCATGTATGTATGTTGCTGTGTAAAAAATATTGAATGTTCAAATACTGGTACCCGAAATGCTTGGTCTCTTTTGTTTGGTTTGGGGTATACTCGCACTATATCCTATGCCAAGCCCGTTAATAAGGGTACAGTTATTTTGGAGAAAACTTTGGTCTTGATAGCGAATACCGTCAATTTCAGTATGAGGTGAATATATTTAACAATAAATATTTATTAACAAATATATTCGGTGAGTACACTTGATGTAAAATTCGCGGTTATTAATTTCGGTTCGCGATTACACGTTCTATCTCGGGTAGGTACGATTCGATATGCGATAATAGTTCGGACGATGATTGCCTGAGATGTCGAGCAGCTCGGATCAGTGATTGCTGCCAACTACCAACTATCAATTCGGACAGGCGTTTCGCGACTGTCTTCTCGTCACGATGATACTGCATAGGAAAAACTATGATGGGGTGTGTCTAAGGATACGAGATCATCGAATTCGTTGAGGAAAGCGTTGGTTCGGAAAGCGAGGGAAATGAACGTCGCTGTTAATTGGCTAAATGTTGAGGTGGTGGTTGGAAAAGAATGCTAATCACCCTTGAGAGAAAGTTGCTAGCAGGAAGCGTCGTACGTGAGGAAAGCAGATTTCCAGTATCTTCCCGTAGTGGATGGTAGCTATAGGGACTGCTAAGACAAAGACTATTTGTTCCTTTGGAGGACCTTAGCTAAATAAATCCTAAGATTTATAGCGGGTCCTTAGGTTGGCTGAAAATATTCTGTAAGAATGTATTGGCATCTGGCAATCATTTTGTCCGAAGGATAGGGTCTTTGTGTAGCGAGCCACGGGGCAGAAACCGTTCGAAAGTTTGCTGTCGAGTGCCGTTACAGTACCCCCTCATCAGTGATAACGTTTTTTTATACATTTATGTCGCAGGTAGATCTATGTATTAACTTATCTAAGGCCTGCTTGGAAACGATCAGGAAAGCGAACTTTCCTGCCCGCGCACGTGGTGTAATGAATTCTTGAGTCACCTTCACTTTTTTCGTTTTGAACATCAGGTAGTATTATTACGTCGCGCTTTTCGGTGCTATGGTGTTTGTAAATTCGCACGTTCGCGGGGAGACGCGATATCGAAGAAGCGCGCCAACGGGAGTCGTAAATTCCCGTTACAATTTGAGTAACTCCTGATACATTCCCCGTGGGTATTCTTGCTGACCTATCCTCCATTTCGTCTATACGTCGTGTAAGAATCTTAATTCCTTCCTTTTGCCCCGTATTTCGTCTAATATAGCTTTTAATATTGGGTCCACCCCACTACTAGTTGAAGCGGTGACAACAGTTTCGGTTTTATTTTCTCGTGGCGTTGCCATTATTATACTAATCCTACTGTCTGTGCTATCTGTACTTGAATTTCTAGAACAATTGTCTCTTCCCATTTTGTATTTGGCGAATGAATCCCGAGTTTGCTCATCTTGATCGTTTAGCCCGTAGGAAAGGTTCCGTTGCGGTGTTCCTTTGTCGAAACATCAATAACTGCTCTGTTACAGTGGTCCGCTGATCCTCAATCTTCAAAGTTGTCCGTAGCCCGAAATGTGCCCGAAGTGTGTAATTTCGTTTTCGTGAAGTTGATGGATCCTGGCTGGATCGCCAAAATGTCACGTAATCTTGAGGGTTAGTTGATAAAACAGGAAGGTTGAGTCGTAACACAACTACTGTCATTATTTTCTAATCAGTTTTATTTATTAGCACAGCACAGGTTACAATAATTGAGGAAAGCTCGGTGTGGGTGTGCCCTTTTAATTAACAACGCGGATTCGCTGTTCGCACATTTCGTTAGCATAAGTGAGGGTAACGATCCACGATGCCAGTCGGTTATAGGCCACGTTAATAAATGAAGATAGGAGGAGGAAACATCCTACCAACGTGGCTAGTAGGTAATATTGTTTATGGGAAAAACCAGCTTTTTCGTTAGTCAAGTATTGGGTTTTTCCATTAGGTAACTACCTGCTTTCCCCGTAATTAGTAAGGGCGTATAAAAACCTAGGGGCTGTTTCAAAGACCATCCACAAACAGATAACACTTAAAAAAAATAATAAACTTAAGTAGTTTAAGTTTATGGTGGGTCCCTGGGGTAATTGAGGGTACGCGGTGAAACCTGCACACATCCGGCCACACAATATGAATTGACGTTACAACCGTCGGGTCGAGACTGGTAAGCCACTCGTAATCTCAACGGGGTCTCGGGGCTCCGAAACCCTCTGCGCCGTAATTTTATTCCCTTTTTTATCCTTGTCCATAATAAAAAATAAAAGTCTCAGAAAACACAGCCGGTCGTCATAAGTTCTAACCAAATAACCGTCCAAATAAAAAGAACAATCATAAGCCCAAAGACTCGCCATGTCGTCAACAAAGGTAGTTTAAACCGTTATCAGACATTTAACAATCGCTCGATAGATATTGACACTCCTCCGCATACTTGCGAAGTGTCATCACTACATATATATCAACCATCAATACAGTTAAATAAATAAATACACAATAAATAATATCATCCAATAAACATCCATCAATAAATAACTAATAACTTTAAGTAACTTAATAAATTATAAATAAATATAAATTAATACTATATAATAACAATAACCCAATAATAATATAAATATCTATCTACATAATAAATAAATAAATAAATATAATACATAATATCAAAGCTCAATGCATCCTTCATATCGCATACGCAACTCATATCTTACTCTTCTCCAGTTACGTAGCCCAATTTAACTTAAAAAGCGAAAAAGGAGTTCGGATCGAGTACATGTATGAAAATACAATAATACAAAAATACCAAAATAAGAACTCTGGTCGACCCGACTTTATTTATTCATAATAAGAACTTACGCCGAGCCGACCATACATTCGTTCATCACAGGACCCGTAGATTTTGGCAGAAACGTCTCGAAACTTCGTCTCACGCAGAGGGGTATGCTGCGAATAGCCAGTAAAAGGTCAATTTAAAAAATTTTACATAAAACGTAAAATTACCGTTATTTGATGTAGTTGAATATATGAGAACAAATGAATCAATCTTTTTTTTCATTTACACAGGTCAGTTTCTTATTAAAAATCAAGTTTAGGAGTTTTTATTATTTTTCAATTGTACGAATTCTCTATGGGAATGAAAGGTGAGTAATTTTACAAGAGATATAGTTCGTAACCACATATGTTCCTTTTGAGACTTTATCTTATTTTGGGATATTCTCATATCGTACATATTGTACAAGATGTTGTTAGATTACAAGTAATTTCGCAGGAAATTTAAGGGGCGTTTGTTGAAGCTGAAAAAGTCAAGAATAAAAAATTTGCGTTTTCGGCTTTTTAGTCGTTGACAGTTAAAAATCGGTCAAAATATCTCTCCCCGCATAGTGATCCTCAAACCGAACGACGTTTGTCGCGCGACGTTTTGCAAAACAAATGGCAAAACAAAAGACAATGGTCACGGTGTATTGTTTCATTGGTTACATACCAAGGTGCGTCAATTAGGGATCTTGGCGTTTTCGATTGGAAGCGTTGGAGTATTTCAATGTTGGAGTTACTTGCTGTTCCCCATAGTTGGATTCCGTAGGTCCAGACAGGTTTTATTACGGTCTTGTAGAAGGTAATTTTATTCTGTATGTTTAGTTTGGAGCGTCGGCCCGTGAGCCAATAAAGTTTTTTTAGTTTGTCCTTTCGTTGCTTCGTTTTGTCTGTGATGTGGTTTTTCCAGGTTAGTCTCCTGTCCAGGGTCATTCCCAGGTATCTGACTATGTCCTTGCTCGGAATTGTTGTATTGTTCATGGTGACCTGGCGGCAGGTTTGTTTTCGGAGCGTGAAGGTTACATGTGAGGATTTTTTTTCATTAATTTTGAAGCCCCATTTATGAACCACTTTTCCATAGAGTCGAGACATCGCTGGAGAGTGGACGAAGCAATTATCGGGTCTCCGCGTGTTTTCGCACGTTCGCGGGGAGACGCGATCTCGAAGAAGCGCGCCAACGGGAGTCGTAAATTCACGTTACGATTGACTAATCGACACCACGAATCGTTCGATCCCTTATTTCTTTTGGGATAATAAGGGTAATTAAATTGATGATAACGCTGCTATTAACAGGTTATTATATATTTGCACAATCCAACAACTTCGGTGTAATACAAAATGAATGTTTGATATAAGATGACTACGAGTGAGTACGACCTGAGACTCTAGTCGTGTTGTCGTGAATGATAACGGATTTTGTCGACTCATTGTTGTCGACTCGAATTGCTTGACTGACTATTCGCTCTTATGTTTTTCCGAAGGAAAGCTTGATGTGGGTGTGTCCTTTGAACGAAGAACGCGGATTCGTTGTTCACACTTTTCGTTAAGGAAGTACGGGTAACCATCCCCGAAGCCGACTGGTTATGACCCATGCTAATGAAAAAAGATATGAGGAAGTCTCCCACTAACGTGGAAGGGGGGGGGCTGACTTCATTCTTGGGGAAAACCAGTCTTTTTCGGTAGACATGTGTTCGGTTTTCCCATTCGGTGACTACACGCTTTCTCCGTGATTATTAAGAGCCTAATAAACTCAAGGACTTTTCCGAAACCTGAACATAAACCGAAAATACTTCTAGACAAACAGTTTGACTGGCAAACATGTGGAGACAATGAAGCTAAAAGTTGACGTTTTATGGTGGGTCCTTGAGTTTATTGAGTGTCGGGAAGAATGTAGGTGAACCGGTGGCTGCCAAGTAGCGTCGACTGGAGCGCAGCTGTTCCATGCGACGTAACAGCGTGGGAAGCTAGTAGCACTGTGTCGTCATCAAATGTTGCTATTGTTATCTCTGTTGATGTTGGTAAATCGGCAGTGTAGATGGAGAACAGCAGGGGTCCGAGGACACTACCTTGGGGTATGCCAGATTCTATTGGAAATGTTGTGGAAGTGACGTCTAAGTATTTAACCATGAATTGTCTATTGGTTAGGTAGGACTTTAAGATGGAGTATTACGTGTGTGGTAGGAGTTTTTTAACTTTGTATAGTCCTTGTATAGTCCTTCGTGCCATACTTTGTCGAATGCCATACTTTGTTGAATGTCTAGGAATACCGCTGAGCAATATTTTTTTCTTTTCAAGGGTTTGGTTGATAATGTGTGTTATGCGATGGATTTGCTGTATTGTTGAATGTTGTTTCCGAAAACCGAATTGATGATCTGGGAGTGTTTTCAAATCCTTTAGGAGTGGAAGGAGCCGTGTTTATGCTCGTGTTTGAGTATTCCGTGGCTGCTTCGATTTCTTCATTAGTTTTTAGTGAAATTAAGGCTGAAGTTGAGTGATTAAAGACTTCTCTAAAGAGCTGCCAGTTGGTGAGTTGGTTATGAATAAAGCCATTAGGTGTATTCTCGATGATTGTTGAACTGACTGTTACTATCACGGGGGAATGATCAGAAGAGAGATCGGCCGAGGAGTTGATTTGGACGTATCTTGGTGAGATATTTTTAGTTATGAAGAAGTCCAGTAAGTCAGGTATTTTGTTAGTGTCAGTGGGCAAGTGTGTGGATTCATATGTGGTGAGGTAGTTGAGATTGTTGGTGATTATGCTGTTTAAGAGATTTTTGCCTCTTACTGAGACCAGTCTGCGCCCCATTGGGTATGTTTGGCGTTGTAGTTTCCTCCAGCTATGAATCTATTGCCCAGAGTGTCAAGAAAGTTATCAAAGTCTTCTTTGGCGATGGAGTGTCTGGGAGGGCAGTATACTGCTGAAGTGGTGATTGTACCATGGCAGTCTTCTATTGCTACGTTTATTGCTTGGAGGTAGTCTTTCTGGAATGATGGAAGTTCGTAGTGCTTAATGCTGGATTTGATAATGATTCCGGTGCCGCCGTGGGCATTTTCGCTGGGATGTTGGGTATGGTAGAAGTTATAACCATTTATTTTCAGATAGTTTTTGTCGGTGAAGTGGGTTTCAGATACGAGCATTACGTGGATTTGCTGTTGCTTCAGGAAGAGTTCTAGTTCGAATTTGTGTTGAGCTAGACCATTGGCATTCCAAAAAGCTATGCGTCTTGGTTTTATCTTGCATCGGGGCGTATTAATTTATCCATGGTGAGTGTTAATAGTGATAGCAAATTATTTATTTGTTCAAATTGTTTTTCTATTAACTTTTCAATTCTAGTGCTACGTCGATTCGGGATTATTTCACATTCCGCACGTAAGGATTCGTATTTCAATTATGATCGTTATTACAAAATTTATTAGAAACTGACAAAGTAACGATACAGAATGTTATAACAGAACAGAATAGAATGCCGAGTACTGACTTGGGAGGTTTTTTTATATCAAGGGTTTGGCTCCTGTGGAGGGGTTATCGCTGGATGCCGGTTACATAGGGATCCTGTTACTGCTTAGTTACTATTTCGATGGCTAAGGTATGAGAGATATGATTATCCTATCACTGAATTCCCGGGATCACTGTGACACTAGAGACGTTGTCTGTGTTTTATGGATTGGGCACATTATTTTGAGAATAGCCGCTGTAGTTATTCGGATTATTTTGATTTTCTTGTAATGCTTGGGCATAGAAGATTGAGGTAGTAGTGAATTTCGGAGGACTGCGTATTTGATTGGTTGTCTCTTTGGCTCTGAGTTTGGGATACTTATTTATATATGTCGAAGATGAAAGGAAGAACGGAGCCTTCCCTTTGCAATTTTGGAAGAGTTCTCTAATGCTTTAGCCTAGATTTTATCATAGCTGTAATTAAGCAATTGTTGTCATCCGATCTGACTGTAATTGTTCGAGATTTGTGATAGCGAAATTGGGTTCGAGGTGACAACTGGTCGCTGAACGTAGCTACGGTCACGGGATGAACGTTTTGCCTGACGGAGGTGTGGAACGGTTGTATGGTTCTCCCTAGAGATGTGGTTGTGGCGGCATACGGCCTCAAGAACGGGCCTGGCCACATTGGATTGTACTTTGGAGGTGTCGATATAATGGGACACACGTTGTATTAATAATCAAACTCCAGACAGAAACTGCCCAGTAACAGCGTTTGGAACGTTCTCGGTGCTTCCAACGAGTATACATCAAACTTTTGGCAGAAACTGCCTAGCAACGGCGATTGGAACCTTCTCAATGCTTCCAACGAGCATATAAGAAACAAATGAAATCGTACAGCGAGAAAGATTTCCGTCAGTTTTATTCATTCGTGTGATCGCCTTGGAAAGTGACACATCGAGCTGTATACCGAGCGTCTCAGCAATCGTACTTTTGTGCCTAAAATTATTCTACGCATAGTAAAGAGTTATCCCGTTGACCGTGGATTCGTTTAAACCCGAGAACATTGTTAATAGCGTTCATTAAACTCCTTATTCGTTAATCTTATTATTCGTAAAAAAAATCATTTGTCAATCTCATTATTCTGTAAACTTATTGTTCGTAAAACATATTATTCGTTAATCTTATTACTCGTTAAACTTATTATTCGTTAATCTTATCATTCGTTAAACTTATTATTTGTTAATCTTATTATTTATTAAATTCAATATTCATTATACTTTGTAAAGTCTTGAATATACGCGCAAATATAATCTCTGTTTTGTAAAACGATGGCTAATTCAAACGAAGAATCGATATGCGCCATAAATTCTAATGTTAACCCGACATATATAAGGTTTTGTAGGCTGAGCAGCATTTGTAGTTAGCAGAATGGTCACCTTGACAGTGGATGCACTTCGCTGGGGTTTCCGGTGACATAGTGCGCTGGTCAGTGGGGTGTGTACCTGCACATTTAACGCAGCGGATTTATGTGCAATCGCTTCCTCTGCAATGTTTGCATTTTTCAAAACTTTTGTTTATGCAATAGCTCTAGTGTTTTGTTCTCATGTTTTCGTTCTAGTTATTCTAGTTGAACAAGTTTTGAACTGTTCATGCCTGCCTGTTCAAATGGATCGAATAAAGCATTCGATTTATACGTGTTTTTTAATCTGAAATTCTGTAACTGTTTCGACCATTCGCGGGGAGACGCGGATAACACTCCCGCTGCTGGTTTAATGTATTCAAGTGGCATGGTGTGGTCACTGGCAAGTACACCTCTCACTGACACGTTATCCGGTTCGAAGGTCCAAAATGTTTCGACCATTCACGGGGAGACACGATCGTGAGGAAGCACGTCAACGAGAGTCGTAAATTCCCGTTACGATTGGATAATCGACGCCACAAAGTGATCGATCCTCTGATTTCGTTTGCGATAATAGGGATGGTTAAATTGATTTTACACTGAATTAACGAATACAATTAATGTTTATTCCAACAACTTCTTAACTAGAAATGTACAATTAATTCGATTGATAGCTAGAGTAACAAGGTATTGTACGCGACGCGCGCTTAGATGTTGAAGGTTCAAAAAAAGTATAAAGACTGACTTTCTGTAACGATGATGCAGCGAAGGACACTTACGATGGGTGGGTCTAATGATGCGAGAAAAGCTGATTTGTTAAGACCAAGTTCTTGTTGGGAGAGTGAGGGAAGGACTTCTCTGGTAACAGGTTAATTTTCTGGATTGGTGTGGAAGAGTGGAGGAAGTTAACCGCCCCGAGAGAAAGGCGCTAGTGTAAAACATCGTACATGAGAAAGATGAACTTCTCCTATCTTTCCGTAGTAAACAATAACCTTTAGACAGTGACTTAGTGCAGATGTTTGGTTCGGTCTGAAGGACCTTAGAAATTCCTCTAAGATATATGATCGGCTCTTAAGACTATTGAAGGTACGCAGTGAAGGCGTGCGGACATCTGGTTGCCATCCTGTCCGCGGTGTGTGACCTGGCCTAGATAGAATGTCGCACGACGTAACAGTAACTGTATCTTCTTCCTCCGAAAATGGTTGTATTTCATCTTCACTCAATGTCATAGATCTGTTCTGCCACTTTTTAATTTCTTGTTTCTGAATATTTGCTTGAAACTTTTTCACTTCAGGGAATGACTCATCTTTTTCTTTTAGCTGATGCATCTTCGTGTTTTTACTCTGTGAAAAAGTTCTCTTTCTATTACTATTTCTTGTTGTCATTGAACACTTTTCTGGCTGTATTGCATCTTCTCTTATAGAAAGATGATCCCGTGAATGTGTCTGTGAAGTACCCGCGATCTTGCTTGAAATTGTTTCGCTTAAAACACTTTTCTTATTTACTATGCTTTGTAGGGCTTTGTGTTATTTCTTCTTCTGAACTACTTCTAGCACTTTTCCTTTTTCTCAGATCGGTTTTTACGTTTCCTTTAAAAATGTAGGATATATTTAACTACGACATAATAGAATTTATGTACAAAATGTACACACATTAAGCGTATAGATTTCAACATATTAATTAACCGATATCAAGCATTATTAGGTACTATATATAAAGGTTAGTATTGATTAGTAACATGAGATTTGGGGTAAGATTAAAGGTATTAAATTTCATCATAATATGATACAAACATTTACATTACTGTCATCGTCAAGAATTAATGGCCTTCGTAATTTTTCAACAAGTGACATTGACTGTTGCTTTTTTAATATTAATTGCAGCTTCCCTTCAACCCACTCTTTTTGCTCGGCTCTTCAAAACTTTCGGCGTAGTTGAAGTTAAAGGGCCAGGTTGTGGTGTTTGAGCAATTGAACTATGTAAAGAATCCAAAGTATATCCAAAATGGTCGTTAACAGATTTTTTAATACCCAAGCAAAGTATATTCAATATATCTTTGGTAATTAGAGCTTTAATCTGATTCTTTGATGTAGTACCGATATTTAAAATCTACAAATAAATTTTTTATAAGTATTTAATATATTTGTCGAGTCAAAGTCCGAATCTGGGCCCCAGTCGTCCTCGTGGCGGGGGCTAGGGACAGGTAAGGATTTTTCACTGAAGCTATCCATTTTCTTACACTGAAGTTACTTTTATTGGCACACACAAAAATGTTACAAAGTTGACACAAACTCACAATGATCACACACTCGCGACGCTAGTGACAATGGTCTTAGGTTCGATATCGAATCCGCGGACAACGGGATGGTAGTCGTACGCACTCGCAAAATCTAAGTCGGATTCTGTGTTAATATTCGCTGACCGTAAGGAGTCAATCCTTTTTTGTCGATGAGACCGCAAGAGAGAATGACTTTCCGTCCCGGTGATACCCCAGAGGAAAACTATAACGGGGTGTGTCTAAGGACACGAGATCATCGGATTCGTCGAGAAAAGCCTTCGTTCAGAAAGTAAGGGAAATTGACGTTGCTGCTAATTGGCCAATCTCCATATCGGTAGTTAGAAAAGGATGCTAGCTGCCCTTGAGGGAGGGTTGCTAGTGGGAGACGTCGTTCGTGGAAAAATAGGTCTCTCCT
>NT_176891.1:9385-10083 GCF_000188095.3 Bombus impatiens | reverse complement strand
CAATCTCCATATCGGTAGTTAGAAAAGGATGCTAGCCGCCCTCAAGGGAAAGTTGCTAGTGGGAGACGTCGTTCGTGGAAAAATAGGTCTCTCCTGTCTTCCCATAGCCGGGACAAAGACTGTTTGTCTGTTTGAAGGATTTTAGGTAACTAGTTCTTAGTGTTTATAACGGCCCTCGGCTAGCTGATCACGTACTGTGGAGACGCGTCGGCATCTGGTAACCATCATACCCGAAGAATAGGATCTGCGTGTGGCGAGCCACGGGACAAAACCGTTGGAATGTTTACTGTCGCGTGCCGCTACAAATACTTCTTTTAAGGAGAGCTATAGGATTACTCAATGCCTTTGTTAGACGGAGGGTTCGTCCCGTTGACTGCGGATGGAGAGTTCGTCCTGTTGACCGCGGCTACGTTCGGCGACTAATTGTCGCCTTGAGCCCAAGCTCATTGTCACAAGTCTCAAACAAATACAAGTGGGTAGAATGACGGCAAATCGTTTAGTTACAACTGTAGATTTTAATTACAATGTTTTCATGGATTTTCCCGAGGTTTCAGAGGGAAGGCGTCGGTGTCCTCTTATCTCCGACATATACATTAAACTATATTTTTTAATAATACATACCATAATTTAATATTGTAAATTCGCACGTTCGTGGGGAGACGCGATCTCGAGGAAGCGCGCCAACGGGAGCCGCAAAT
>NT_176891.1:9140-9370 GCF_000188095.3 Bombus impatiens | reverse complement strand
CAGCGGGAGTCGTAAATTCCCGTTACGATTGACTAATCGACGCCACGAATCGTTCGATCCCTTATTTCTTGTGGGATAATAAGGGTAGTTAACTTGAAGAGAACGCTGCTGTTAACAGGTATTATAGTAAATCTTACAATCACACTAATGTCAATGAATATTAACGTATATTGTTACGCCGGGCGACCCTCTGCCTGGCCCAGGTCACACACCGCGGGCCAGACGCACAC
>NT_176891.1:8763-8946 GCF_000188095.3 Bombus impatiens | reverse complement strand
GAGGGCGGTGAAGACCCTTCGTTTAACCAATTAACAACGAAGCCTATTCCCTCACTCGCCTAACTAAAATCCTCACTCACCAACAAATCCGACGGTCCCGTGCGCTAGACACACCCATCCTAAGTTTCCTCCGACGCAGCATCGTCACTCAACTTCACTTCTTCTACATCGCTGGCAAAGTCA
>NT_176891.1:7497-8478 GCF_000188095.3 Bombus impatiens | reverse complement strand
CAAACTCAATCACCCCTTATTATCTCAACGGAAATCAGGGGATCGATCGATTCGTGGTGTCGATTGTTATAATCGTAACGGGGATTTACGACCCCCGTTGACGTCTCTCCTCGCGATTACGTCTCCCCGCGATTGGTCGAACAAACATATATGTTTATTATTACACCAAATAAAAGTGAAAGTGCTCTAATGAAAAATACAATATACTTTAATGGAAATAAGACAAGTAAATAGCGAAGCATTTATTAATATTATTATATAGTATTATATTATATCATTATAATATTTATTAATATTTACTTACCTTTTACGTTTGCATAAAAACTACAAAGTTGTGAATATAAACTTTTATAACACAGATAAAACAAGTCACAGAAATTAGCGTGTTTCAGTGGCAAAATGCGTTAAAGGAAGGGAAACGATAATCTCCGTTTCGCGTTACAAGCGGAACTGTACCAGTTTTGCTCTTTGAAAATACATGTAGCGGCTTATGAGCTAGAGGACCATTCAAATGATGTTGTTGTTTTCTTGCCTCGGAGTATCAATATCGTTAGGACATACATAATGTAATAGTAAATAAACTCCGGGCAAAACAATGTCGCCGCTACGTGCAACTGTCGAACGAAGACGAATTTGAATTTTCCGATTCTGCTCCGACCAGTTTATAGAATACCAGTTTAAACGGAAGCAACCGTAAAGAGTTCAGTTATCGATCATGTAGTGGATCGTGTGAGGATCAGTAACTTAGAGAATACGAGAAATTGCTGCTGCAATACCTCAAATATATTTAGAATAAATAAAATAAATAAGAATAAATATAAATACCGTCGAGAGACGCTCATACAAATGTATTTGCGAAGTTAGGGTATGGTCGCTCGCGAAAAACTCGATAACTATAACTCGGATAATGACTCGGATAATAACTCGTAGATACTCGGTATATACTAACTCGCTCGCGATCGCGTCCGTTTATTTATACTA
>NT_176891.1:0-7460 GCF_000188095.3 Bombus impatiens | reverse complement strand
GGGGGGGAGTCGGAAAATTTGAATTCATCTTAGATCAACGATTGCTCATAACGGTGACTTTGTTTTGTCCAGAGTTTACCTATCGATATGTTTCGTGCGTCAAGGTGGTGTCCGTGTTGCGAGGCACAACAACAACATGAGTCGCTCTCGATCCGCCGCGTCCTATGACTCTACCGACTATCTACCGAGATAGTTACTAACTATAATCAGTTACTAACGAGTTATCAGCGAGCGATTATACACTGTCTTAGCGAATCCGTTAGTACGAGCGTCCTTGCGAACATTATCTGTTCTTATTTATTTAATCATTTTAAAATATACTTGACGGTTTCTACAACGGGCAATCTCGTCTAATAAATCTCACGATCAACCATCCTCTACACACAAGTCCTCTAGTACTGCCCGAACAGCCGAGCTAACTGGACGTGCAAAGTAGTCCTTCAGAAAAGTGCGGCAAGTGGGGAAGAGAAAGTTAAGAAAGGCTACGCCCATAGCCAAATGGTGGAAACCCGTGTCTTCTATTAAGAAGACTAGCAAACCTACCATGAAAAAAATTACACCAATAAAAATTATAAACAAAGAAGATCAATAACACATATACAAAACAACAGACACATCAAAAGCAAGTCAACAAACAAACCAAGGAAAGGACTTCTCAGCCACAATTGAAGTTGACATGGAAACCAACAAAGAAACAACTCAACAGGACGAAAGCTGGAAGGTAGCCAGTTATAACAAAAAAAGAAAAATAACAGGTAATCTAGATACGGAAAAGCAGCGATGACTGCAAGAATTACCACGAAGAATCTCCTTCAGTTCACTTACGGAAGAAATAGACAACGACCCAGCAACCAAAAACGCAACCAAATCAACGAACACTACAAAACCATCACCAATATTTATCGAGGCCCAGATAGTAGACCCGCTTATAGATCAACTAAACTATATAGTCGGGAAGGAAAACTATATAATAAAACAAACAAAACTAGAACAAGTAAAAATACAAACAAACACCCCTGAAAGTTATAGGCAAGTGATAAAGGAATTAAGAGGAAAAATGCTATATACTACACGTACCAGCTCAAAACGGAAAGGAGCTACAAAGTAGTTATAAGGGGACTCCATCCAAAAACTGACATAAAAAAAGTAAGTGACGAATTAGCAAAAATTGGCCACTAAACAAGAACTATAAATAATACGACAAGGTACGATACGAAGCAACCACTACCGCTATTTTTAATAGAGCTTGAACCTAAAAATAACAACAAGGAAATTTTCGAAATTAAAAAAATTTTAAACACAATAATTATAGTCGAACCACTCAGACACAAAAAGGACATACCACAATGCATGCGGTGTCAACAATATGGACACACAAAAAATTACTGCAACAGGAACCCGGCGTGTGTTAAATGCGCAGGAAACCACCTAACAGTGAACTGCCCACACACGGGAAAAATAAATGATGTAAAATGTGGCAATTGCGGTGGAAATCACCCAGCTAGTTACAAAGGCTGTTTAGTCAGAAAACAACTTCAAGGCAAACTTTTTCAGCCGCTTCGTAACAGGATATACACTAACTCTCACACACAACAGGATAGCACAGTAACTGAAACATCAACAAACATACAGCATGTAATGAACATCAACCATAATAATACCAACACCTTTGGTAGTCGAAGCTACGCGCAAGTAGCCGAACAGTCAACAACCTTAGATAATCGAAACCAGAACAATAACATCGACGACTGCAGAAATCAAAGAACTAATAAAGCTTTCCATTAAAAACACGGAAATGTTAACAAAAATGATAAGTGAACAAAACGCAGTCCTTAAACAGTATACGCAATAAATCACACTCATGCTACAACTACTCACAAACACGCTAAGCAAAAAATAAAAATGGACACGCTTAAAATAGCAGCCTGGGACTCTAACGGCCTACAATAAAGGGCCCTAGAAACTAAAACATTCCTGTATAACAATAATATCGATATACTACTTGTTTCAGAAACACACTTCACTATAAAAAAAACTATTTAAAAATACCGTACTACACCATATATGGTACCAAGCATCCCTCAGAAAAAGTATACGGAGGGACCGCAGTAATAATAAGACACGACATTAAACACCATTTATACAGCTAAGTTTGTAAGGAATATATACAAGCAACCACCGTTACAGTACAAACTAGCAGCAA
This sequence comes from Bombus impatiens, assembly GCF_000188095.3. NCBI lineage: Eukaryota > Metazoa > Arthropoda > Insecta > Hymenoptera > Apidae > Bombus > Bombus impatiens. The sequence continues at coordinate 5,257 of NT_176891.1, read as the reverse complement.
CCACTTCCAGTTGTCAGCAATATATGTACCACCGCGACACAAAATTACATCACAAATGTGGGAAGAGTACTTCCGACACTTAGGTGACAAGTATATCGCAGCGGGAGATTACAATGTAAAGCACACGCTATGGGGATCAAGAATTACTACATCTCGAGGTAGAACCTTGAAAAAATACATTAGAAACAAGAACCTTAATATATTATCCACAGGAAGACGGACATACTGGCCGACAGACCTGAGCAAAATATCTGACTTACTTGATTTTGCAGTTACAAAGGGACTAAATGCAAATAAACTAAATATAGCACTCAGCCTTGAGCTTAGCTCCGATCATACACCCATAATTATTGCATACAGAAACAAACAAATACTTTATAACAATTCGGAGACGCTATGCAAAAAAACCACCAAATGGCAAACATTTAAAGAAATAATTGAGAACAAAATCAACTGTAACATCCCATTGAAAACACCTGAACACATCGAACAAGCAGTAACAACACTTACAGAAACTATTCAGGAAGCAACATGGGCAACCACCATACCAGAATCAACTAATAGACGAACAAAAATAATTTCGACAGACATCCTCGAAAAAATTAGAGAAAAAAGAAAAGCGAAAGCAAAATGGCAAAAACACAGATCAAAAGAAAACAAAAAACACCTAAATAAACTTGCAAAGGAAATAAGAAACGAAACAAAAGAACACAATAACAACGAGTTCACAAAATTCATAGAGTCACTATCTGCGCACGAGAACTCCAACTACTCCCTATGGAAAGCCACAAAAAAAAATAAAGAAGCCAATAAAACTAGTCCCAACAATCAGAAAAGCAGATACTTCATGTGCAAGAAGCAATGAAGAACAAGCTGAAGAATTTTCCAACCACCTAAGCAGCACATTTACACCACATAACATCAATAATAGCAACCACAATTGTCATGCCAACGAGGATGCGTTAACCACTAGTACCTCAACTGACAAACACTACATCATACCTAAAACAGCAGCACAAGAAATTAGAAACATAATCGAGAAAACAAAAAACAATAAAGCACCGGGAGTCGACCTAATCAATGGTAAAGTCTTGAAAAACCTTCCTCCAAAAGCGATACGACTAAGCACAATAATTTACAATGCAATATTAAGAATCCAATACTATCCTAAACTATGGAAACTAGCACAGATCATAATGTTACTTAAACCAGATAATGACCCACACCAAACAACATCTTAGAGACCAATATCATTACTTCCCGTGTTTTCCAAAATACTAGAAAAAATAATTTACGCCCGCTTAAAACCAATAATAGAGAAGGAAAAATTAATACCAGATCACCAATTTGGATTCAGAAACAAACACTCCACGATAGAGCAAATGCAAAGACTCACTAATGAAATAATACTAGTATTAGAAAACAAACAATACTGCACAGCCCTCTTTATGGACATCGAGAAATCATTTGACAAAATAAACCACGAAAGCCTACTTCAATCAATCAGAAAACAATTCCCGAAGTAGATATACCATTTAACTAAATCTTACTTAAGCAGCAGAACCTTCGTAGTAAAAGTTAAAGGCACATACTCTGAAGTTAAAGACATCAAGGCAGGGGTTCCGCAAGGAAGCGTCTTAGGACTAATTCTATACACAGACTAATTCTATACACACTATACACGGCCAACATACCAACAACTACCAATAGCAAAATACTGACATTTGCGGATGACACAGCTGTAATAGTCAGGCACACTAACCCTGCAACAGCAGTCACATTACTACAAGAAGATATCACAAAAATAGAAAAGTGGCTTCAAGTTAAACAAATTAAAGCAAGCCCCGATAAATGCAACCACATTACATTCACACTGCGAAAACAGATACCACCAAACATTATACTGAACGGCATGCACATAATACAAACAAGGCAAGCCAAATACCTAGAAATCCACTTAGATACACGATTCACATGAAAGCAGCATATTAAATCTATAATAGACAAAATACAGATAGCAAGGAGACAAATGTATTGGTTAGCAGGTTGAAAATCCACACTAAGCATAGAAAACAAACTAAAAATATACAAAAAGATCATAAAACCAATCTGGACGTAAAGAATACCGCTTTGGGGAACAGCAGCAATGAGCCATATAAGCAAAATAGAGACAATCCAAGCTAAAATTCTTAGAACAATAGTAAACGCCCCATGGTACGTTAGAAACGAGGACATACGGAAAGACTTTGGAATACCAACGGTCAAGGAAGAGATTAGCAGATTCGCAAGAAGGTACAGAGAAAGAATAGCAACGCACCCGAACAGGCTAGCAGCGGAAACGGCCGACACATCAAGCATAAAAAGAAGATTAAAAAGGAAACACCCTACAGATCTCACAAAGGACATAACCTAACAAACACGATGATGGTACCCCGCTGGGGGTAGCCACCCACATGATAATCAAACAGCTAAACAATTCTACGAAATGTTCAAATTGGACAAATTGTGAATGTGAAATATTAAATTAAAAAAAAAACACAAGTCTTCTAAATACATAACGACTTTTCAGTTCAATTTGGGTCATTGCATTTATCGCCATCTATTCTCCCGGGCGCGCCATTTTTCTCTAGAATTTAAATTGCATTCGATGTAATTTGATTAGTCGAACAATTATCAATTTCCATAATTGTATCTTCACGTAAAATAATTTTCTGGTGGCGTCCGCGGTTGTAAAAATAACGATCAGGGATTGAGTAATTTATACAATGGTATACCAACTATAAAAAACATTTCTCGCAAAATCAGCTTGTAATCTTAGCAGGGTTGCGAGGTACAAAAACGACGTTATTCTAAGCAAACGCTACTTATACGCGATGCAGACGTATTTGGCAACTATGAAAACTGTGTGATTCTATTGGAAAGAAAACTTTATGAAACTTCTACTTGCAAAAACCTGATTGTTTGGATATGTCCGTTCCTTGTACTAGACAATCGAATGTGAGCGTTTATCTAATTAGGTGAATCAGTACAATTTGTCTAACCCTTAACCTTAACCAATCCCCAGCCCCTGTGGGTTGCGAGTTGCGAGTTAGGCCTAAAAAGGAATGCTGTCCATTGGTTGCCAATGTGTGTATTTACCAAAGATGGTATTTGATAAAATGTGGATTTATGTCATGTTATTTTTATTGAGAATACAGAGACGAGGATTTCGTAACTCAATTGACCGCAGACGTGCTATTCCGACCGTAAAGTAATTTCTGAACTTTAGGCTTTGACTTTTTCAGCGAAAAGACTAAACATTAAATATTAAGACAAAAATAATAATCGGTATTCCGTGTTATTAAACTTAACCACTTTAGTCAAGACTTAACATTTTCACTATAACGAAATTGGTGATTATCAAATCTCGATATCATAAATTTTACTAATATAATAATAATACGCGTCTATCCTCGCGATTACGTCTCCCAACTGTTTATGGCCTGACTTCGTCGCAGTCTTTTGTCTACACGCTGTCGATGGCTTCAGTGCTTGAGAAAACTAAAAAAGACCAGATGTAGAGTTTTCTTAGAAGTGGTAACCACTTCAACACAAATAAAACAAATATTATCTCATAAATAGGGAACACTCACAAAAGATAGTAAATTGAGTAAGAATAATAAAAATACAAGGTAATAACTAACTTAATCGTACTGTTTAATAACTTGAAAGGATAAGTTAAGCGAAGAAATGGACCAAAATAGGTTAGTTTTCATATTTCAAGTTAATAGCATTAGCTAACACGCTATGAATATAAATGGTAGCACTATGGTAAAAAAATATGAAGTGGAAACTAAAATTGAAGTACTTACTATAGGAAGAATAAATAAATGATAGATATTATTGAATAGATTGGTTTAATAATATATTTTGCTGGAACCGACCCAGTTATAACACGTCATAAGACGTATGATATTACAAAATGGCCAATTTTTGACAATTTACTATTGTCTAATTTAATGAGAACACCGTTGGTCGATATTTAGTAATGGAGGATATAATATGGTTTTCTTAGGATGGAAAGTTAAAATTAGTTAACGGATACGTGGACATAAGAATGTGATTTGAAACTGGTTAAATAACTAAATAAAGGATAAAATGACCAGGTCGAGGATATAATACTCATAAATATATGGTTGATGCTGTAGGAAAATTAGTTAAACGAATTAGGATGATGGTCTATATTTTCGAATTCTATAATATATTTTCGACTTCTTTTTCGCGTAGAATCACCCCCTTTGCGCTTTTACCACCCTGTTACCAACCACCCTGTATATGATTAATGTTATTTTATTTTATATATTACTTTATATAAATCATTACACAGTTTATTTTATTTATTTGACTTAGTTATGTTTCTTTTATTCATTTACATCTTTGAGCTCATAGGGTAGATTAAATGTTTTAATGGATAATCCTGATATATTGCTATAGTAGTAATAAATACTATTAATAACTCGCTATATTAGTAAATAGTAAAGCGACTTCAGTTATTAACTGATGAGTAAACTGGAACCAATAAGAAATATTAATAAATAAATTTGAACTAATTAGTTCATATGAGATATTCGGAAATATTTATGGATGCCGTCATATAGTTATTGTGCTCTTTCCAGTAACATAGAATAGGGAATAAAAATAAGAGGTGAATAATTAGTCCAACCAAAATGGAGGAACGAATAACATTCACATGATACTGAAAGAAGAAATTGTTAAAGAATAGTTAAAAATACCGTTACCCGTAAGAATCTGCAATCTCATGCAAGCGGATCTTCTGTCAGTCTCCTAGTCCAGTTGTAGGGATTGTGGAATGCCCACTCCAATCTCCACTTGTCCTCCGCCTCCGTCTTCAGATCCTTCATGCTAAACATGTGCCCTTTCTTCAGGGTTCTCGTTGAACCGCCTCCTCACGCCATAGTGCGTCCACCGCAGCCACGCCTTCACTTGGATCGGCATGCTTCCCGTAACCACGCACAAAGCTACCACATCTCCTACACAGTTCTATGCCAGGGCATACTACGATACAGCTCGCCGCCATATGCCCCAGCATGTGGCAACTATAGCACCGCTGGACGCCCACTAAAAATCTTGCCGATGCAATCGTCAATCCTGTCTTTAACTTCCACTTCTTATCCCTTTCCTCACGTGGCACTCCGTTAGCCAGAAGTACCACCACCGTCACCTTTTTTTTTTTTACGTGGAGAAATCCTCACGGATA
>NT_176890.1:0-323 GCF_000188095.3 Bombus impatiens | reverse complement strand
TTTATATTATCGAATACTCTATGAAATAGACTACTCAAAACAATAAATGACGTAATCGAAGAATTACAAAACACACAACATAAATATATATATATGCGTATATTCACACGAACAATACTTGTCACTTTAAAGGCTATATTAATAAGTAAATGTTTAATTGCGGGACAATAAGGAAAACGAGCGGCAGACGGAAAATTACTTCGATATTAAACAAAATTAAAGACCCGTCACTATAACTTTGCTGATGACAGTTATGAGCAGCCATGTTAGATTTATACGCGTCATGGCGACAGGAATATTAGGGATTAATGGAAGTCAGGCTC
>NT_176889.1:0-478 GCF_000188095.3 Bombus impatiens | reverse complement strand
AGGCTAGATTTCATCAAAATCTACGAAATCTTCGAGATTTGCGAGCTGTTTTGCATGTTTCGGATCTTAAACAGAAGTGCATTGCATTAGCAGTGTAAAATGGTGTTCAACGAGCGCTTAAACGTCGAAATATCTCCAAGGGGAAGGAAATGACGACTAGATATCATCAAAATCTACGAAATTTTCGCGATATGCGAGCTATTATGCTTGTTTCGGATCTTAAACCGGAGTGCGTTACACTTGCAGCGTCAAATGGAGTTCAACGAGCGCTTAATCGTCGAAATATCTCCAACGGGAAGGAAATGGCGGCCAGCTTTCATCAAAATCGACGAAATCTTTGCGATTTGCGAGCTATTTTGCTTGTTTCGCATCTTAAACAGTGGTGCATTGCATTAGCAGTGTAAAATGGAGTTCAGCCAGCGCTTAAACCATGAAATATCTCCTAGGGGAAGGAAATGAAGGCTAGATTTCATCAAAA
>NT_176888.1:0-489 GCF_000188095.3 Bombus impatiens | reverse complement strand
ACGTCGAAATATCTCCAAGGGGACGGAAATGACGGCTAGATTTCATCAAAATCTACGAAATCTTCGCGACTAGCGAGCTATTTTGCTTGTTTCGAGGCTTGAACGGTAGCGTGATGGCTATATTTCATCAAAATCGACGAAATCTTCGCGATTTGCGCGCTGCTTTGCTAGTTTTGGCGATTAAACTGTAGTGCATTGCATTTGCAGCGTCAAAAATGGAGTTCAACGGGCGCTTAAACGTCGGAATATCTCCAGCGGGAAGGAAATGACGGCTAGATTACATCAATAGCAGTGTAAAATGGAGTTCAACGAGCGCTTAAACGTCCGAATATCTCCAGCGGGAAGGAAATGACGGCTAGATTACATCAAAATCTACGAAATCTTCGCGACTAGCGAGCTATTTTGCTTGTTTCGATGCTTAAACGGTAGCATAATGCATTTACAGTGTAAAATGGGGTTCACCCAGCGCTTAAACGTCGAAAAATCTCC
>NT_176887.1:4687-5203 GCF_000188095.3 Bombus impatiens | reverse complement strand
TTATAACGTCATACCATACAACGTATTACGTTATAACGTCATAACATCCAATGTAATACGTTATAACGGCATACCATATATCGTAATACGTTATAACTATAACGTCATCCCATATAACGTAATACGTTATAACGTCATACAATGTAACGTAATAAGTTATAACGTCATCCCATATAAAGTAATACGTTATAACGTCATCCCGTATAGCGTAATACGTCATACCATATAAGGTATTACCTTATAACGTCATTCCATAAAACGTATTACGTTATATCATTATACCATATAATGTAATACATTATAACGTGGACCCATATAACGTAATACGTTATAACGTCGTCCCATACAATGTAATACGTTATAACGTCATGCAATATAACGTAACACGTTATAATGTCATACAATATAACGTAATAAGTTATAACGTTATGCCATATAACATAATACGTTATAACGTCGTGCCATATAACGTAATACGTTATAACGTCGTCCCATACAACGTAATACGTTATAACG
>NT_176887.1:4102-4559 GCF_000188095.3 Bombus impatiens | reverse complement strand
TATGACGTCATCCCATATATCGTAATACGTTATAACGTCGTCCCATTAACGTAATATGTTATAACGTCATCCCAAATAACGTAATACTCTATAACGTCGTCGCGTATAACGCAATACGTTATAACTTCATACCACATAACCTAATACGTTATAACGGCATACCATATAACGTAATACGTTATAACGTCATACAATATAACGTAATGTGTTATAACGTTATGCCATATAACGTAATACGTTATAACGTCATCCCATACAAGGTAATACGTTATAACGTCGTACGATATAACGTAATACGTTATAACGTCATACAATATAACGTAATACGGGATAACGTCATACCATATCACGTAATACGTTATAACTCCATACCATATAACCTAATGCGTTATACCGGCGTACCATATAACGTAATACGTTATAACGTCCTCCCATATAACGTAATACGATATAACGT
>NT_176887.1:0-1279 GCF_000188095.3 Bombus impatiens | reverse complement strand
TTATAACGTCATCCCATATAACGTAATACGTTATAACGTCATACCATACAACCTAATACGTTATAACGTTATACCATATAACGTAGTACGTTCTTGCGTCATCCCATGTAACGTGATACGTTATAACGTCGTCCCAAATAACGTAATACGTTATAACGTCATACGATATAACGTAATACGTAATAACGACATACCATATTACGTATTACGTTATAACGTCATAACATACAACGTAATACGTTATAACGTCATTCCATATAACCTAATACCTTATAAGGTTATACCATTTAACGTAGTACGTCATAACGTCGTCCAATATAACGAAATACGTTATAACGTCATACCATATAACCTATTACGTTATAAAGTCATATCGTATAATGCATTACGTCATAACGTCATTCCATATAACGTATTACGTTATAACGTTATAACATATAACCTTTTTTTTTTACCTTGGAGAAATCCTCATGGACACTCCGCTGCTGCAATAATCGCGAAACAGCAGAGTAGTGTCGGGCTCCTACCGACTAAAACTCCACGATGACCATCTTATGCGCGTGTCAGGGGTGCTCCAAGAACCTCTTATGTATTAACTTCAGTTTCACCCCCTCTCGCGTTCTCTTGTTCGAGCCAGCTATTGAGTAGGCGTTAGGGGGCGTCGTTGCCCCTAGCTCTGTCACTTCTTCTGGTCGTAGTCCATTGGGGTGGTGGCGGGGCGACTCTGGGTCGTCTGACTGCCATCCTTCTCCATCGTCTTATCCTCCAGGGGTGAGAGTTTTTCTTTCTCCGCCCTTCCGCTCGCTCCTTCGCGCGCATAACTCGCTCGCAGAAGAGGCGGACGGCCTCGTATTCCTGTGACACTCTCAACATCGCTTCTACAATCGCTGTTCTACAAGAACGACGTTTCTCCTATGGCGTGCCGCAGGGTGTAGCGGGGCAGCTCCCACGACGGACAGAGCTCCAGGGTGTGCTGCGCTGTGTCCCTGCCCTCTCCGCAGTGGTGGCAGACGTATGTCGTCTCTCGCCCAATTCTTTTCAGGAACTCGCCGAACACGCCGTGTCCGGTGAGCACTTGTGTCATCCTGATTCTGAGTGGGAGGCCGTGGCGGCTCCTCTATGCCTCCCAGTCTGGTAGGACCGCATCAGCGCCTCGGTATTCGCTTCTCCTGTTGGTCAGTTGGGATCGCCACAGGTTCCGTGTGTCCTCGTCGGCAGTTCCTGTGTCGTTTGGAGCCACCTGCTCGGTAGGGTCTTCTCCCGGGTGCCATTTTCTCCG
>NT_176886.1:0-706 GCF_000188095.3 Bombus impatiens | reverse complement strand
TTGTTATTACTCTAATTATAATACAATCTTCACCTAAATATATTAAACTTATTATATAATTATTTCTTATTATTATATATATTGAACGAAAAGAATATGATACAGTAAAAATAGTCCCAAAAATTAAATTTACTATACTAAAAATTCTTTTAATTCTAAAAAAATAATATTCAACAATTAAATCTTTAGAATAAAATCCTACTAAAAATGGAAAACCACATAATATTATTAATGAAAATATTATTAATATTCCTTTCATAGGATATAAATAAAATATTCCAGAATAAAAACGAAAATTTTGAATACCATTTATATTGTAAATTTCGACCAATCGCGGGGAGACGTAATCGCGCGGAGAGACGTCAACGGGGGTCGTAAATCCCCGTTACGATTATAACTATCGACACTACGAATTGATCGATCCCCTGATTTCCGTTGAGATAATAAGGGGTGATTGAGTTTGTATAACACTGTGATTCACAGAATTATAAATTATATATTTCCAACACTTAGATTACACTGACGAGCATAGATAGATATGTACGTTAGAGCAGGGCTCTTATAATTAGATTTAGTGTATTAGTGGACGTAGCACTATAAGATATTTAGGAGAGGAAATGTATGTTCGACAACACTGAGAATCGACAAAAGATTTGCGCGAAGTGATCGACTCTCGCGCTATATGTGTACTGCTACGTTAGGCGTT